>NC_077229.1:511814954-512089850 GCF_027887165.1 Monodelphis domestica
ATGTGTCAGATACAAAGAAGATAAGAAAGATAATATATCCAAATATACAAGGTCATTTGAGGAAGTTGAAAGCAATAAGAACAGGAAAAACTTCCATTCCAGGAGGTGGTTCTTAGGTTATCACTAACCTATGGCCATGGGGAGAAGGAAGTGTATTCCTGGCCCTGGGATGGAAGGAATATAGATTGGAAATTGGATGCTGAGTTTGGATGACAAGCATGCTGTATTTTCCATAATACAGAGTTCACGGAGAGAAATGTGAAATAGAAAGTAGGTGACATCTAGGTGGTGAAAAGGTCTTATTTGCCAGCAGGAGAAAGGATTATTTTATCCTACTGGCAATAGGGAGCCACAGGCTGAGAAAGAGTGAGAACACGGGTTTGAATAGAATGGGGATTTCATTCTTTTCTACTGTTTCTGTTTCTCTGTTATCTGGCTGTTGTAACCATAAACATGTTCAGCTGAAAATAGGGATAGTTTTGAAACTCCCAGGAGTAAAGGATTCCATTTGGTTTTCCTTAAGGTATGAGAATCAGGAATGAGGATGCAGTCTTCCAAGTGCCAAGGCAGCGCCATTTTACACAAGATTATAATAATGTTTTCTATTCCAGTTCTGCCTAGTTCCACTATTTCTCCAGTGCCTGTTATACTTCCGAATGCCCATTCACTGTGCCTATGGTGAGCAAATCTCATGTGTGTGGGGGATCCTCCTCCAACCTTCTTCTCATTACCCAAGTCATGAGATCATTGTTCTGCTCTCATCATTCAACATAGCATTTGCTTCTTGGATATCTGCTCTCCTGACCTCCAAGACAGGTTTTCATCTTTAGCACATGGTTGAGTCTTCCTCCTATTTGACAACCTGGCTTCATGGTTCCTTAATCTCCCTCACCCTGATGACCTTGGCCCCAAGTCGATGTCATTGTGGCACACAAGTGCTCCATATCTACTCTGGGATGCTAAATTTTGACCACAACCTCCTTACTACCACTTCTCCCGTTTCTACTGAACCTATTTTTGTCTTCACTATGATCTCTCCTTATTCTTCTAGTCCACCAGCCCTTTTCTGGATGTCCTTGCCTTCCTACCTAAATTAGATCCAGAAGTATGACTAGGAATAAGGAAGATAGGCAGTTACCATAGGCATACTACAAAGGCAGAAATCCTTAATATCACTTTTTATAAATGAATCATTTTAATGCCAGAAAATTCTCTCTATGACAAGTAAAGTTTGTTTGTTTTGTAATCTGTATATGCACTTCCTTACTATAGGGATTTTCAAGTGCATGAAAGGAAATTCCCTCTATTGATTCCTATCACTTACTCCTGTGTAACTTTGAGAGTTGTTTGAAGGCACTTAGAGGTTCACTGACTTGCCAGTGTTCACATAGCATGAATGTAGGAGAAACAGGATTTGAATCCAGGAGTTACCACTCCAAAGTCAGTTCCCATCCATTTTACCACATTGTCTCTTTGTAGGTACATATTTATTTTGTGATAGATCAAGATGCATGTGTAATAGAGTAAAGGTAGAACCTTCTAGAAGGTGGTTATACACAAAGAGAGCAATTTTCAAGCCTTTACCCTGACCTCCTAGTCTCCATGGTCAGTTATTTCAATGATGGTCCTACTCATTCTCTAGAACAGTGATGGCGAACCTTTCAGAAACCTTAGAGACTGAATGCCCAAACTGCAACCCTCACACAGCATGTGAGCCCCCACCGCTTACCCCAGACAGGGGAGAGAAGAAGTACTCCCATTGGGCTGCTAGGCAGAGGGGTGGGTGAAGTGCAAAAATATCTTCAGGCACGCATGGAAAGGGGGAAAGGATAAGGTCCTACTGGTACACTCTAGCACACATGCCATTTGGCTTGCTAGTACAGCTCTAGAATGTATTCCCCTCAACTGTCTGCAATGTTATCCATGCCAATCTCTAAACTTGGGTCACCCCATTCCCTTCTTTTACGCTTGGAGATCTGAGTCATTCTAAATCAAAGGATTGCAAATAGACATATGAAAGATAACTCCAAATCACTAATACTGGAAAAAATGCAAATTCAAACAACACCGAGGTTTCACCTCATTTCTAGAAAAGATGGAAATAGTCAGTATTGAAGAGGCTGTGAGAAAACAGTCAATACACTTTTGTTGTAATTATAAATGAGTCTACATCTGGAAAGTGATTTATTTGCTTTGGAAGGGAATTATTAATAACAACAATAATAGCTAGCATTTATAGAACTCCTTAAGGTTTTCAAAGTGTTTTATCAAAATCTCATTTTATCCCCACAGTCATGGGACATAGGTGATAAATGATCGCCCCAAAAGTTTCTAAAATCGCCCCTTGATTCCCATGGTAAGATATACCTCAGGGAGACAAAAGACAAAAGAAAAAAAAGGTGCCAAAAAGCACTTTTTCTGGTCTCAAAGAATGAGAAACAAAGTAAATATCCATCAATTAAGAAAGAACTAAACAAACTGTGATACATGAATGTAATGGAATATGACTGTACCATGGGAAGTGATGGATGCAAAGAATTCAGAGAAGCAGGGAAAGAGGTATCTGTACTCAGTAAAGTAAGCAGAACTGAGAAAACTACACACTACAAATGGAATAGGAAATATGATTAAGTATTGATAAGATAAGAACTTTAGGAAAGTGTCTCTGAAGCTGCAGACAAAACAGCCTACTATGAGCAACGTGAATGGGAAGAATGAGAACAGCAGCTACAAGAATGAAATTGAGTACTCTGCAATGATAAGACTAGCTTTGAGTAGAAGATGTAAAAAGGCAAATTTTGGTTTAGGTTAAAACTTCCCAACAAGAACCTTCCAAAACCTTCACTGGGAATCTTCACGCACAGGCTGGAGAACCGCTTCCTGAGGATGTGGCATATGGATGGGTCTCTAGTCCGGGGATGGGTTGGTCTAGATCGTCTGAGGTTCTGATTCTGCCCTGCCCAAACTAAAACTCAGAAAAATGAAAACGAAACCCATCATCCCCCCCCCTCCCCTCAAAACTGACTTCTCCTGATTGGGTGCCCTGGCTAGAAGTCTCTGTTATCTTTGACTCTTTCCTCTCTGGCTGCTTTCACACCTATTAGTCAATTTGTCTTATCATTTTTTCCTCCATATTAATCCTTTTCTTTTCATACCGAATGCTGCTACTTTTGTTCAGATCCCTATTTTATCTAGTTTGGACCAGCTCCTATCTCTTGCTTATTCAATCCTTCTTGCTTACCAAATACATTTTCCTAAAGCAAAGTTTAAATCCTATTATTCTTCTACTGAAAAGCTTTAATTGATTTCCCCCAAAACATAGTAAATAAAGCACAGACTCCTTATTCTGGCATTCAGAGTCCTTGATGATTTGAGCAGATGGCCCAGAACTATATTGCTGGCATTGTGCTTCACTAGTACTCTGTACTCCCCAATTACCTAGTTTTTGTTAGGGAGTATTAATAAAGCACCTACTAAGTGCCGGGTACTATGTCGGGAATACAAAGAAAAGCAAAAGATGGTTCCTGCTCTTAGTGAGTCTAATGGGGAAAATAAGATGAAAACAGCTCTGTACAGACAAACTACGCAGAATAAATTAGAGATAATTAATAGAGGACAGGCGCTCGCATTAAGAGGCATAAGGAGGGCTTCTTGTCCAAGGTGAGGTTTTAGCTGGGACTTGAAGGGAGCTAGAGAAGCCAGCAGGAAGAGATGAGGAGAGGCAGCTGGTGAGAATGCTCCAACGAGGGAAATGGAGTGTTTAAGACTAGAAAAGTAAGAGGGCCTCTGCGTGATTTCCCAATATAGGAGCACAGGTTCATAAATCATATATTTCCAACTTCAAGGGACTCTTTTATTTAGCAGATAAAGAATTTCAGCCCCAGAAATACTCAATAAATCGCCTAAAATCACACGGGGTGTATGTAGCCGAGGATTGGAATAGAGAGCACAAATTCGGTGCTACTGAACCATTAAAGTCGTCTGTTTGAGTGTTCTTTCCGTGTATCTTTCATGACGACAGAGACAGTAGTTTTTCTCGTCTTTATTACCCCTCCAATTTGCATAGTGCTTTGGGCACATTAAGTGCCCAGTGAATGTTTGTTGAAAGAACTGCGGATTATATGTGATGAATTTTCTCCTTTGTCTCAGAATCATAGTCTCAGAGTTGTGGTTTACTATTGCATTATTATCTTTTCCTTAAAATCTGTTCTCCTTATTCTCTTAATAATATCACCACTGAGCCAGCCACTGATGTGAATCTCAGAATCCTCTCTGCTTCCTTCCTTTCCCTTACCCCCCCTTGTCCCACGAGTTGCCCCTTCTAGCCTGTTCTACTTCTGGATTATCTCCTGACTCTGTCCCTTCTTTCCATTCCCACTGCAATCTCAATACCTCTGTCCTAGAGCCCGGAAATACCCTCCACACCATTCTGATGCTAGACTTTTCAGTTTGCTGGGTTCATAGATCATTTTCATGACAGAATTCAATGTAATTGAGCTTAATAGCTGTTAAATGCCTTCTCTGGGTAAGAAACTGGGCTAGAGTTTTGGAGATACAGATAACAAAAACCCTATCCTCAAAGAGTTTATATTCTACTGTAAGGATACAGCAGACATGCAGATAAGTAAGACGAGAGAACTGAAGAAATAAAAAGCATTAACAATGGGGGAGGGCAAAGAAATTGTGATTTATAAATGAAATGGAATACCATTGTTCCATAAGACATGATAAAAGATATGACTTTAGAGAAACCGAGGAAGACATATAAATGGAACCTAGAGTGAACTGAACCAAAAGAACAATTTACACAGTAACAATAATAATGCAGAGACAAGGTTTAAGAACTCTGATCAATGCATTGACCTATGGCTTTACCAAGATGAAACATGCTAATCCTATCCTGGCAGAAATGATGTATGTAGGATGCAAAGTAAGACATAAAAATAGAGTAGATGGACAGCTAGGTGATTCAGTGGATAGAGAGCCAAGCTTAGAGATGGAAGTTCCTGGGTTCAATTCTGGCTTCAGACATTTCGCAGCTGAGTGACCCTGGGCAAATCGTTTAACTCTAATTGCTTTTACTACTCTTCTGCCTTGGAACCAATACTTAATATTGGTTCTAAGATGGAAAGTGTCAGACAGACAGACAGATAGATAGACAGACAGACAGACAGACAGACAGACAGACAGATAGATAGAAGATAGATAGATAGATAGATAAACAGACAGACAGACAGATAGATAGATAGATAGATAGACAGACAGACAGACAGACAGATAGATAGATAGAAGATAGATAAATAGATAGATAGATAGATAGATAGATAAACAGACAGACAGACAGATAGATAGATAGACAGACAGACAGACAGACAGATAGATAGAAGATAGATAGATAGATAGATAGATAGATAGATAGATAGACAGACAGACAGACAAGGCCACTTTTGGAATTTGTTTTGACTGTGCATGTGCATTTGCATTAAAAGGGTTTTGTTTTTACTCCCCCTCCCATGGAAAAAAGGTAGAAGGGAAAGAAAATAGATTTTTGTTTATTGAAAATTTAAATTTAAATAAAAAATGTTTGGGGAGGATTGGGTAGGCTTAGCAGAGGAGAAACCATCTGAGCTGAGTTTCCATGGAAGGACAAGGATTATAAGAAGTGGAGATAAGGAAGGAGTACAGTACAGAAATAGGAGACAGCCTATACAAATGATTGGAAGTAAAAGAAAGAATATCAAGTTGAGGGAATAATTGGTAGTCCAGTTTTACTGAAAAGTATGTGCATAAAGAGAAATAGTGTGAGATAAGATAAGGACCTTAAACATTAGACTCAAGAGTTTATATTTTGCCTCAGGATTAATTTGGACTTAAAGCTTTTGAGCAAGATAGTGACATGGTCTGATCTATACCTTTCAAAAAAGTAGGAGGGATGACCAGTTTGAGAGGAGAAAGACTGAAAGCATTAAAACCAATTAGGAGGCTGTTACAATAATTTAAGTAAGAGAGGATGAACTAAGGTTGGTAAATTTTAATGAAGAAAGGGGGACAGATGTGAGAGGTGTCAGAGAGGTAAAATCAACAAGACTGGGAAATGAATGAATGTGGTGATTATAGGAAAATGAAAAGTCAAGAATGACTCAAAGATTTTGGGTAAAGCACTTGATAAAAAAAGAGCAGTTTGGAAGATTATGAAGAAATTTGATAAGATGTGTTTTTGTTGTTGTTGTTTTAACCTATTGATTCTCTGGGATTCTTTAAGTAGACCATCATATCATCTGCAAAGAGTGATCATTTAGTCTCCTCATTGCCCATTTTAATCCCTTCAATTTCTTTTTTTTCTCTAATTGCTCCCTCTAGCATTTCTAGAACAATGTTAAATAATAGATTTTTAAAAAACATATTGAGCTTAAAATGCTGTCAGGATATCCAAGTGGTGATAGTCACAGAGAAACTGATGATGTGGGAGTGGCATTCAGAAGAGAGATGAAGGTTTCATTTATAGGCATTACAGTTATTTTACAGAAAGGATCATTGAACCCACAGAGGAAGGAGATCACCACAGGACTGTACAAAGTGAGAAGAAAAGAAGGTCTACAACAGAGCTCTGAGGGATATTCATGCTGAAATATGGATAATAAAACAACAAAGGAGACTGAACAGGAATGACCCTAGCAGGAGAATCAAGAGAGACCAGTGATGTGGAAGCCAAAAGAGGAGTTTCCAGAAGAGCTAGTCAACAGGTTCAAAAACTGTAGAGCGTCAAAGAGGATAAGGACTGAGGAAAAAACCATTGGTTTTACTAGTTAAGAGATTTTTAGTAACTTTTGAGAATAATTTCAGAAAAGTATTTTGGGTGATGAGAAAGAAGAGAAAGTGAGTAAGTACATCAGGGGTTAGTTACAATGACTCTCCAGGAAAATCCAGCAGCATAAGAGTAAATCCCAGAAGACAAGTGTTGAGGGTGAGTCATGGTTGAAGATTGTCAAGGTGACAATGATGACAGGACAAAGCGATTCAAGGGGGGAAGACAATATATGGTTAAATTGGGCTAGCAAAGGATTGAGTCTGAAAAATGTAAAATGAAGCCAGAGCAGGAACTGGAGAGGAATGGAGGGTCTTGATCAAGATGGAAATTAGAGTCAAAAGGAGTAAGGTAAAAATAGATTTGGCAGGATGGGAAATGATGATCAGAAAAGAGAATCTCAGAGTCTAAAATTATAGGGGGAGACACAGTTATGGGCAGATGGTAAAATTTAAGGCATGATCACTCCTTTGAGTGACTGATAGAACAGAGATGTAGGCCATAAGAATTGAGGCTGATGATCATCGACATGTATGTTGAAGTAGAACTGTTTTGCATGGATATATATGTATAACGAGTATGCTATTTCTTGTCTTGTCAATGTGGGGTGGGGTGGAGGAAAGGAGAGAATGTGGAGCTAAAAATTAAAAGTTAATTTAAATTTTAAAGTGTATGGTCAAGTCCTCCAGTATGAGAGATGGAGGATAGAGGTGAAGAGGAAGGCTACTTTTAACCTGAAACTCTGACAAAGGAAGAAAAGTGTCCTGAAGACCAGTATATTACAAGGATGTGGACTTGGTGATAAAAATGGTGGGAGTGATCCTCAAAGGAAAAGAGATTGCTAGGTGAAGGTAGAAATCTGTAAGTAGCATCAAGGAAAAGAAGCACAACTACTTCTCTTGACCTAGTGTGTCAGCTTTCCTGGGAGAAAGAGCACACAGTAGTATTGGAGAGTGTAACTAGGGTTGGTGTGGTTTGTTTTTGTTTTTGTTTTTTTTTTTCCAGAGGGATTCAGGTTTCCATTAGCACCAAAAGATAGAAGGAATGTGAGGTGAAGAGCTCTAGGATAAATGGCAGTTTGTTTACAACAGCCGAAATTCCAAAGGGCACAATGGAATGAAAGGGAGGCCAAAGGAAGAATTTTGGAGGGCTGGAGCTGAGTTGGATAGGAATGAGAGTGCATCTGGGAGATGGGAGTGCAGATTTTTCACATCAGCAACGCATGTATTCTTCATATGAGGAAAATGAGACCTTCAGAGCTTAAGTCGATGGTCAGAAGACTAGTAAATAGCAGATTTAGAATTTACACCAAATATTTCTAAGTTCAGCTTTCTTTTCTCATAAATACTCCTGAATAAATTTAACTATCCCTTTCTATGAGGTGTATATTCTTTATTATAACTGATGTTCTATAGTGATTTTCTTTTCCATTGAGAAGTTCGTAATTTATCAGCAGCAATGTTCTTTTTGAAGCCATTTAGGAGGACTATTAGACTTTCTATCTCCACCTGACTCCAAGGAATCTTGCTCCTACGAAGAGATGTAAAACTCTTCTTTCTCCTTCTAGACTTTACTAAGTTTAATCAGAAAAGGAACCTGCCATGTAAGACTAGGTAGTAAAATGTCCCCGTCTTCAGTGATCCCATCTAAACTGCTTACGGCCATGTTGTCCTGATAAGTCACCTAATCTCTCAGGCCCTATTTCTCATCTATAAAATGAGAGGACTAAACAAGGCGACCTCAAAGACTCTTCTCAATCTCACTTATGATTCTGTGTTCGCTTCAGTGAACAAGAATTCAAAAATTATCTTTCTCTCCTCTTTAAACCAACTAATTTTGTTACCTTCCTGTGAACCTTTATGCAAAGTCCAGCAAATATATATCATTACATATAATATGGGGAACAAGGTAAGCAGTCAAAATCATAAATGTGTGTATGAATCCTTTTTACAACTAGTAAAAAGAATGAGCAGAGCTATACCAAGACATCTATTTTTATATTTAACCTTTCTAAGGCTTATCTGTAAAATGGGGCTAATAGTGCCTGCCTCATAGTTTTGTTGTAAAGATCCAATGATATCTTGTATGTAAAGCCTTTTCCAAACCTAACAGTGCTTTGCCAAGGTCAGCTGTTATTGATATAACCAAGATTTCATGTATTTCTCAAGCATGGCTAAGGTGAAGTAAATCTTGAGCATATTCAGATTCTGAGTTGACAAAGTTTTAGTAGGAAGGAAGGAACCATTTTTTTTTTTACCAGTGAAAATTACGTGCCAGATTGTGGAGGACATTTTCTTAACTCCCAACTCTGGAGCTGCAAAACTGTGATCCTGCTTTGAGCCTCAGGGTTCCCTCTGTGTTCATGCTTCCTGGTGCACTTTTAATGGCACTGTCCACGGTTTGTGCCCTCGGCCACATTTTCTAAAGCTAATCTCTTGCACTTAATTTCAAACTTTTTTTTTACTCTGAAAAGTCTGAATGCCTCATTGAGGATTGTACATGTAGTATGTGCCAAGCCTGGAGTTTCAAAGTTCAGCTGTTTTTGAGTTATTTGACTGGACAAAAGGTCGCAAGATATCTTTCACAGCAGGGAAAGTGTATTTTTCCACATGTTTATGGTGTTTTGAAATGGTTGGAGTAATTTTCCCTAAAATTTCCATAAATAAATAACTTTTATCCATGGTATGAGTTGTAAAGACTTCTAGCCACAGTGTTAACAGAGAGAATAGTGGAAAGTCAGAAGATCTGAATGAGTCCAGGCTCTGACATTTACTAGCTCTATGACTTTGGGCAAGTCACATGGCCTCCAAGTGTCAGTTTCCTTATTTGAATAAAAGAGTGCAACATATTGCATGAGGTAGTTGGGAGAAAAACATTTTGTAAATCTTAGAGTGCCAGAGAAGCCTGGGTTATAATTCCCAGCCCTGGGGCAAAACTTTTGTCCTTGTCAGAGACATCTTCAAGGCATATTCTGGGGTGAGAGGGTCCCCTTTGTGAGCCTGCTCGTGCTCTGGAGTTGTGCCTATAAATTTCACCTCTGAACTAATATAAAGTTTTCACCTCCATAGATTTACTTAGTGAGTATACTCTGAGTTTTGACATCTAGATGCTTGATCATTTTTCAAAAGTATTTAATGTAGGAGCGCTTCCTTAGTGCCAGGGAGTTGGTCTCTTGACTTCCCAGGTCTCCTCTCTTTAGGCTTCCAGAGCTGATCCTGTTTCACTCTTTCCTGACCACATGCCTCCTTTGTTGTATCCAGTCTGAGAATAATACTTTGTTTTCCCAATTCCCTTTTCAGTTTGATTTTGTCTACCAAAGTACAACTTTGGGCAAGTCCCTTAACTTTCCTAAACCTCAGTTTCCCCACAGTAAAAGCAAAAGGTTGTGCTAGAGCCTTTGAGGTTTGTTCCAGCTCTATATCCTTTGACACCACGGTGCTTTGGAGGCAGGATCTTCACCTTGCCAGAACGACTATTCCCAGGAGGAGAAGGGTGCTTGATAGAGGAGCAGGGAAATAAGTCTGTCTCACATAGACTTTGCCTACTTAGTATCTTTCCATTTGCTGCCTGATTCATCCACCATGGCTAGGGCTAGATTCTCCCCACAAAGGTCAGGCAGATTTCCATGGTATATAAGGAAGACTAGGCAGTTTTCTGGATCAACAGGTCATTGTTGCTTCTCTCTTCTCTTCCCCTTCTGTACAGGTTAAGATTTAAAACTACCAGGAAAATGTCACATTTGGACCACTGAGCCTCCCTCTGGGTTCCTACATATAGTTTCCTGCCCTTCTCAATAGGTCTTTTTAGTTCCTCTTGATTTTGACTTATACCCCACAGTTCTGGTTCCTGGCTATTACACTCACCCTCTTGTTGCTTCATTAAAAACAAAACAAAAGAAAAAAAAACTGATGTCCAGTTTTAACCAAATGACCAACTTCTCCCTCTCTCTTTTCCTGAAATTATGCCAGTATCATTTTCCCCAAACTTGCATAGTGGCATAGATCTGGTATTAGCATCCTTTCTCCAGTCACTCTGTTCATTCCCTTCCTTGGCAGTGCCCAGTGTCTGTCCTCTCTTTCCCCACCTGTCGGGCATCAGTTCGTGTCCACCCTGCCCTGCAACACCCAGTGGCCAGCACTTCTAGGACTCTTCAGTCCCCTGCCAGTCCCAACCAAAGGTACTTGCATCCAGCCCGGGTCTGTCTGTTCCTCCGTCCTTGCACCCTCGGGAGCCCTTGCTTTTCACCTCCCTCCATCCCGGCTTTGGGGTTTGGGGCATCCGTCAGTCTGAACCACCTCCCCGCCTAGGCTGGGTGTGGGGAGTCTGCCCCTTGGCGGTCCTCTCCCTCCGCCCCCAAGGCCGCGCAGTCTCAAGTCTCCTCCCCTGGAGCTGGAACTGTCCCGCCTGCTCAGAGCCCCGCGACCCCCGACACAGCCTGGAGGGGACCTGGTTGGTCGCCCCAGCTGCTCCCTGAACTGTCCCCGGCGCGGCCCTTCCAGCGCCCCGGGGGCTGCGGTGGTCTGGGCGTGCGTGTGAGCGCCCCGCGCTTCGACCCTCGGCTCCTGCGGCCCCGGGACCTCCCGGGACCTTCCGCCCGGGTACTCGAGTCCCCCCCAACGAGGCTGCGGGAACTTTGCCGAAGCCCGACACCCAGGCGGGTGAGTTGGGGGCGGGGAGCGGCCAGGGCCGGGGCAGGGCGGCTGGGGTCTCCGCGGGACGGGAGGGGGCGGCTGGGGCGGGGTGGGTGTGATCGGTCGGGCTGGGGGTGTCGCCCTGTCCCGCTCCCTGCCCTATGGGGGCCGAGCCGCCTCCGCCGCCGGGCGGGTGCGCCGGGCCGACCGCGGCGGCGGCGGCTGCGATTGGCTCAGCGGCCCCATCCGGGGACTGGGCGCAGCGCTGCTCGTTCGCCCTAAAGGTACCAATATGGCGGAGGTGAGCAGGGAAACCGGGCAGGAGCGGCGGGGCTGGACCGGGCGCCCGCCGGGCTCGGGAAGCTGCCAGGCCGGCCCAGGGGACCCCAGCCGCCTTCCGCGGCCCCCCCTTGGGCTGGTCAGGCGGCTCCGGGGCCCTTCGGGAGGCGGCCGGGCCGGTGGCGGGGCTGGCTGGGGGGGCGGGAGCGGGCTCGGGCTCCTCCGGGACTAGGCCGCGGCGACGGCGGCGGCAGCAGCCGCTCCGGCTCGGCGCCGGCCCCAGCCCGGCCGGGGGATGGAGAAAGGGACCGAGGTGCCCGGCCGGGGCCAAGCTTGGCCCAGGGATGGCCGCAGCGCCCGGCCTCGGGGATCCCTCCCGCTGGGGGTGACGCGGAGAACTGGCGGTACCCGTTCCCTGCTCGGGGCTGAAGATAGGTGGGTGGAAACCGGCCGAGCCTCCTCGGACTCCCCCCTCCCCCCCCAACCTCCCGGGCCGAATTGCAAAGCGGGCAGCAGGCTGCGCCAAAGCCACTGTTCCGGGGCTAGGGAGGCGGAGGGAGCCGCGGTTGCCCCCTCACCCCGCTGAGAGGGCGAGAGAGTGAGCGGGCGCGGGGGTGGGGGGGGTCTTCTGGCCCCGAGCTGGGGCTACGCAGCCCGGAGGTTTAGGACGGCACTTTCCTCGGAGCGGCGGGATGCGCCCCTTCATCTACGGGAACGCTGCAGGCGGAGCTGGGGGAGCCTCGGGTCGGAGGGCGCCCCAAGGGAGCAGGTCAGGACCCTCCCCATCTTGTCCCGCACCACGAACTGCTCCCCGGCCCACTTTGAAGCGTTTGGACGCTGGGCTAGTGTGGGGGGGCACCGCTCGGGTTCCCCCGGGATGATGGCCCGAGGCTAGGGGACGGAGCTGTCCTTGCGCGGAGTTGGCGCTGGAGAGGGTAGTTCCCTCCCTCACCCCCCGCCCGGGTCCGGAGCTCTTTCTTAGGTCCGGGAGGGGAAGAGGACTTGTGCGGGGATGGAGCAGGGGGAGCCGAGCGGGACGAGCGGACGGAGGGAGGGGCTGGTGGCGAGAAAGGGGGAGCTTGCAGGCTGGGGAGGGGTCGGGGTGGGAGCCGCGCACCCGCATGGGCAGCCCGAGGGAAGAAGCATCCCTGGGTCGGAGCTGGGGTAGAGAGCGGGAGCAGCTGCATCCCGGGATCCGGGACGAAGGCGTCCGCGCTTTGGGAGACTGTGAGGCTGCGCCCCGGGCCCGGCCTCCCGCGCCCGCCCGGGGGCCGGCCGGAGGGAGCCAGCAGCGGGGCCCGGCCGGGAGGGCAGAAGAGGTGTGGCGTTGTTACAATGGGGGGGTCGGGAGGATCCCGCGGCGGCGGGGTTGGAGGGAGGCGTCGATACCCAGGAGGGGACCGCGGGGAGCAGCAGCACCGCCACCAGCTCCTTGCGCCGGTTTCGCTTCTCCGAAGCTTGGTAACTTCCTGAGCGAAAAGGGCGGCTGGAAGTTGCCGGTTCGCGCCGGGCTCCTTTCCCCCACCCCCACCCCCAGGCCCACGGCGGGTCTGGGGCGCTGGGGACTTGGGGAGGAAGAGGAGGAGGCCAGGGAGTGGGGGTGGGGGAGCGGGCCGGGACGGTGGGGCCGGGCTGCGGCTGCAGCTGCGGCTCCAGCTCCGGTGCGGGCTGCGGCCGACGCCGGGCTGCATTGGGCCCCGCCTCCCCCTGCCCTGGAGCCCGCCGCGCGCCGCTCCTCTTGGGGCTGGCCGCCGTCAGCCCCCTGGCCGGTCCGCCCTAACCCCACATCTCTTTATTTCTTCTTGTCTCCTCTCCAGGCTTCCTTTGGAAGTTCGAGCCCAGGTTTGTCCCGTTTCCTTCCCCCTTCCGTGGTCCCGGCGGGCGGCGAGTGGTAACGGGGCTTGGAGAAGCTCTGGCCCGAGGCATTCCCCCCAACTGCAAACTCTAGATGCTCTCATCGGCCCTTCCGTTTTGTTTTGTGTCCTATGAGTTAATTATTCGAGGAACCAAACAGTCGTAGTCTTTTTCTTATGACTTTTTTTTTAACGGGACCAGTTGGGAAAATTCACCTTTAGTTCCACAGAAGTTAAGCGTATAGGTAACAAAAATGAATGTTTGCTTTTTAAATAGTATGTGTCTTGACTCTTAGCCAACAAATTTGGGGCAGGCCTAGTAAACATTCCTTTAGAAAGTTTGCTTGGAGTAGTAGTGTTCAGACTAGTGAAATCAGATTTTGCTTTGTGATTTTTAAAAAGATTGACTCAAAACTTAAATTTTGACAATTATTTCTTCTGGCTGGATTGTAGATGGCATAACACCGTCTGTCCCACTCCCCAAACCCCCCTTCATTTATTTTGATACTCACACAAATCGACATTTTTTGCCGGTTTTTTGTTGGAAACCTAGGTTGACTGTTCTGATTATCATCTAGAAAATGAAAAAGTTAGATTAGATGATCTCAGAATTCCCTTTCAGCTCTGTCTATGAATCTGATAATACAGGAAAAAATCTCATAAAAGAAATACCAGGGAATCAAAAAGGTGACACTTTAAAGTGATGTCAGTAGAATCAGAAACTATTGACATTTAATTGAGTACCAACCATCCTTTATCTAAACAGATATCTTTAAGTAACATTAAGTAATTTATTGCCAAATTACTTAATATTTGAGGTTAGTGGTGGAATAGATATTACACTTAAGTAAGCCAGTTTTAGTATGGTACAAGGGAATTTAAAGATAATAGTCAACTAGAATCTATTCTGGAAAATGTTTTTTAAAACTTAATCCAGCAGAGGGTAATTCTTAATTACTAAATCTTTTAGCATAAAGTGATAAAAAACAAAGCAACTCCAATTGGTATACATCCCATTTACTTGGAATTCTCACAATTCTAGATTAACTCTAAAAATTCAAAGAAAAGACATTTAACCAAAGATACCTCTTCATGAAGGTAGAAATGTTATTTATTAGTGAGCAGAATGCTTCAAGTTGACAAATTTTACTAAGTGGGTTTATAAGAATATTACAATTGTGAACAACAACATCTGAGTCTGTGCTTTATGCTTTTCTTGGTGATAATTTGTGTTTAGGAAAAGAAAGAAAAATTAAGACCAATTTCATGGTGCTGATTCCCCCTTCACCCAGATGATGATATTGCTTTTTTGCTTTAGGTTTTTTTTTAATTTAGCTATCTGCTATTGGGTAAATATACCTGGGTGAAAAGAAAAATGAAATTGATGATAAGACATTGTCTTCGTAGCTAAATAGAATACATCTTATTTTAAATCAATCAACTCCTATATATTGCAGGCACATTTTACCAGGTTATTGGTCTATCAGAGAACTTTAGGATCAGTGTCATATAATTTTGCAGTTGAAAGTGACATATAGAATCTATGCTCTGAAATTACTATGGAATAGGGTTGGAAGGACACAATGTAATTAAACCTTAGAGCTCTTAGAATATGGGAGAAGTTCCCAGGAGTTACTTAAAAATACAAAATTTAGTGGCATGTATTTTGATTTTGAGCCATTCAAATTCATACTTCTCTCAGGAAAAACAAAACTAATTACTTCATGATTCCCCAAAGCTTTAATGTTCTCATAGGTATAGCCATCTCATCAAGCATTTTAAAAAATGTTATCATTACAGAAATATACTTAAAAGAATTACATTCTCTAACAGTTGTTTTAACTTTTTGAAATGTTGGTTGAGGTTTTATGAAGTCAGAAGAAACAGTGAAATGATTCTGGGATTTTTAAATGGTGAAAAAGAATTATTCTAGTTGTATGAAATACCAGTGTGAAACAAATGGAGGGAAATTTTTAAAAAAAATTAATAACTGTGCTTTGAGGATTTTAGGTCACCAATTTTTTAAAACTTGTTGAGGAATTCTATTACTTCTGTTTAATTTTGATGTAAGAAGTATGAACAAATGGTGCAAGCTGTGAAAAAAGTTTTAATAATACACCTTTCCTCCAAATAATCCTTGAGAACTTTTAATTCTTTATCATTTAATTTTAACATATAATACAAAATAAGATTTATAACAACAGTTTTATTTTACTATAACAATGAGGCTTTACTCAAATGAAGAAGTGACAGTTTTCAAAGACCAAATTGTATTAGCAACAACTGTTTTAAAGAAAATATACACAGATAGTGTATCCTATAACAAGGTTTTAAGAAATTGTTTTGTTTTATGTTTGAGAAATGTTTTCTGCTTGTATGAACTAAATTATCTTTAAAACAGTGGATTTTAATGATGCTTATTGCTTCATCTATTAAACTCCTATTTTAAGTACAAAGAACTGTGGGAAGACAGAATTTTGCTCTTGTGAAATTTATAATCTCTATGCTGAACAGATTAAATATCTCTTTTGCCTGTAATCTTTGCTCTGATTTTTGCTTTTATGTGTTCAGACTTTTAAGTAAGTTTGACTTTATTTTCATTTATTCAGACTTTTAAGTAAATTTGATGTCATTTAAAAAAAAATCACCTATTGGGGCTTCCGAGATGCTACCCTAGACTGTCTATAAGGAGCCCTTAGAAGGCCTTAGTCCAACCTTCTCAAGGCACAGACGAGGAAACCAAGTTCCAAAAAGTTTAACTGACTTGTTTGAGGCCACACAAATGGTAAAGATCAGTGTCAGATGCAGGATTTGAACCTCTGTGTCCTCTGATGAATGTTGTTTCAGGCACATGTACCACCTTGCCTATGTCTAAACCAGCTTCTTTAAAGAAGCCCAAGAAGGCGTGTGCCATTTCTCTAGGGAGTGAGGTTAAAGTAACATTAAAGGGATCGTGTGCTAGTATGTGCTCAGTGCTTTCTTCTATTCTATAGGCTAATGAAACACATAGATCTATGGTTTAGAGAACGCATTTTTTACTTTGTAAGTGTTTTATGGTCATGTCAAGTGACTTGGATCATTTTTATTATAGTTGGGTCTTTGTCTTCTGAGGATCATGATTTTGACCCTACTGCTGAAATGTTGGTGCATGACTATGATGACGAAAGAACTCTTGAAGAAGAAGAAATGATGGACGAGGGCAAAAATTTCAGTTCTGAAATTGAAGATTTAGAAAAGGTAAGAAAGATTATTTTGTGGTACAATTCAACATAAAGAAGGTTAAAAATGTTAACGAAGCTCATGTGGAGAGATATAAAGAATTTTTCCCAGTCATATCAGACATTGTTTAATAATCTTATATTCTACTATAATATTTTACATTTTTAGAGCAGAGTTGACAATTCCTACACTGTTAATTTTTTCCTCACACTACCTCTGTGAGGTAAGTATGGTGACTTATTATATAGCTATTTTACAGCTGAGGAAACCCAAGTCACAGTTCCGTAGTGACTTGATTAAGATCTTAAGTTAGTTATTTGCAGGTCGAATTAGAATGTAGGTCTCCCAGTCTAGTATTCATTCTAGAAGATCATGCTACCTTACTGAGCTCTAGTCCTGATTTTTTGCCAGATGACACACTGTATTTCACTTTTAAATATTTGATCAGCACAATAATCCCAAAAATCATGTTTTAAAAAACAGACATAGTAAAGTGTCCTGTTTTTCATTTTTTTCAAAATCAGTATAATGTTTGCCATAAGAGCAACTTTTAAAAATATCAATGAAATGGTTGGATAGGGGAATTATTTCCCCAGGGTGCTAGCTCCTGGGAGGCTTATCCACATTACTGAAATTTTTTTTATCAAATATTACAAATGAATAAGAGGTTCCATAAAGAACTGAATGTTATGTCATGTATCAATTTCACCTATGTCTAAATTAATAAGAGAAAAATGTGTAAATGGATAGGGAATACATTCATTTTCTGGAAGGTAATTTTACCTTGGTTTAAGAGGATCCATATGCCAAGGGTATTTTCTTTTTGAAAATTCTTTTTCACTTCAGTTCTTTATTTAATTCATCTTAGTATATTTGAGGGTTTCTGTGCATATACATGTATGTATATATGAATGAGGGCAAGGAGGAGAGAAGGTAGGACTATTGTTTTCCCCTTTGTAAATAGCTAGTAGGCATGACACTTGAGCCTGTTTTGGTATTTCATTGTCAGGCTTAAATGTCTAATATTATTCAAACTTGGTTGCTACATTGAGCACATAAAGCTCCACCTACCTAAAACTAGCCTCTTTCGTGGTATATTTGCCCCTCATATCAGAGTGAAGGTTATTCTCTTAGTCACATCCCTTACTAATAGCACTGATCGTACTCAGGATTTATGTAGCACCCTTCTCCTAGAATTCAAAGGACTTCGTGTGTTTTCATCATTTATCTTCCAGATAGCCCTCTGGCCTGAGGAGGCAGGATTATTACCCTCTAGAAATTCAGAGGCCTCTGTCCGTCTGAGGTCAGCTCTGGGCAGGGCAGAGAACCTCAGGTTCTGTCTCCTGTCCCACTGCACAGATGTAGTTCGGTGTGTTTAGTTCCTATATTTTATTGACAAATCTGAAGTTTGAGCAGATGTTTGAAGATACATACTCATTACTCATTTCCCATGAAAGCAAAGTAAGCTGGAAATTTGGGGTTATAACTATTAAGAAATGCTCTGATAGGAGAAGAAGGAAATTCTCTTTTGTTTATTCCCTACTGGAAAGCTGGGTAGAATGCGACACAGTATTTGGTGATGGAGTTGATGAGAGCAAATACTCAACTACCTGTTGAACTTCTTTACTGCAAATCAGCTTTGGACCTTGGTCAGGCTAGCTGCTCACTGTGTTTCAAAAGTATTTAGGTGCTTCTAGAAGTGTTGGTGAGCCACGGGATTAAGTAGCTCTGGCCCATGGCAGCAGAGCCATAGCATAAAGTTGAGAATCAGGTGGCCAGGGTCGCAATTGAAGTCTCACACAGTTAGAAATCAGCATGCTCTGCTTGACCTAAGGAGCAGCAGTCGGAGGGGCAAGGGGGAAAATATAAGTGTCTTTCACATGGTATCGGGCAATAACCTCCCAAATTTGACAGTCTGACCCGTAATATGTTGATTTCTGTCTTAGATATACTTATATACCGTTGAGGACAATCCATTCCTCCCAGACAGAAAATAATGGAGGCAAATTTCTTATATTTAAGTTTCAAGTCTTGAAATAGTGTGAAATCATTGAAATTTTATCAGAACTCTTTTCTGTGACTGAGTGTTTTTTCACAATGGCTCATTCTCGTTTTTCAGTGTTGTGTTACATAGATTTATAATCATGCTCTTCCTGCAGCTTTTCTTTAGAAGATTACAGTGGAGTTGGGGGTTTTTTTGGTCCAAAAATTTACATGTATAAATTGATATTAAATCTTGGAATGCTTAAGATAGGAAGTTAATACCCTAAATGTCAAAGCTCACCATTTTTTAAAACCAGGTCAACGATCCTCCTGTAGATTACACGAGGTAGTGGATAAAGCATTAAACTTGGAATCGGGAAGCTTGAAGTTTAAATCACATCTCTGTCCATGAGCGAAGACATCATTGATGTCTTCTGTCTGGGATGTCTTATTTGTTCTGTGCTTATGTAGGGAGTTTCCACACTGTTAGTTTAGGTTCCTAGGTGGGAAGGCAGTCTTATTTCTGCAGGGTCCACTTCAACAACTGGTTTGACCTATGTTTTAATGAACCTTTTACAAAGTTAAAGGAAAAAGTATTCATTTAAAGAGTTAAAGGAGAAAACCATTTTGAATAACAGAGTTCCCAGTATGTGCTAGATCGGGGATCCAAAGCAGTATAGGACATAATCTCTTAGCTTACAGTGTTAACTGTTCTATTTCCATTTAGCCATTCACAGAGCAGAACATGATGCCACCTCCATGATTTTCATTTTATTTGGAAATTCCCACTAATAAGTTATCTACTCTGCGCTGATATGCACTGATATGTACCGTGAGGTTCGTAGATCAAAAAACCCCAAACTCCAAGCCCATGGAGATATTTATCTTTCTGTGCCCAGTTGATTTTGGTCTCTCCCTGCTGGAGATTGGGGATAGCAGAAAGCAGATAGAGAGCTTTATTGGTTGGAGCTAAGGCAGACACACAGTGCCAGATCAGTAGGACTTTCTCAAACTTGGATATTTTCAAAGGATATTTGATTATGAAGAATTAGTGGGTTTTTATCAATAATTTTAAATAAAGATAAACAGACTAGATAATTCAAGAATCTGTCATTTCACTGGTATGGATACTTCCTTCATTAATTCGGATTGAAACCCCTCTATAATTAAATAGATGGTCTTTTAGGGTTGATTTGGATTAAAAAAACATCTCCCTGCTGCCTGTCTACTGGAAAAGTTTTAAATTTAGCTGGACTAGTCCTTTGACAATAGATAATTAGCAGGCCTTTGGTTAATGCCTCCCCCTCACTCTCCCAACCCCCAGCCCCTGGACCTTCTAGAACTTCATTAGGCACTTCCAAGCCACCATGAGCCATTGCAGTAGGACTTTCATGGGAGAAATAGAATAGTAGAGGTAGAGGCATAAAAATGATAAGAAAGCACTGTTTATACTTTGTTCAGTAGCTTTATACACGTGACATTCTTATAAGTTTGTTTTTATATTTTAGCATCAACAGTTTTATAACAGTGACATGTTTAATACATTTTTGACTATTCATGACCAATTCATTACTATTTGTCACTCTTTTTGAGTTCAGCATCATTTTAAGTGTCTTCTGTAGATAACAAGAAGCAGAAAAGTGTTATCAGGAACATTAATAGTCGAACCTCTTTATGGCTCTTGTAAAGGTTTGGTCAGAGAGGAGTTAAACCAACTAAACGCATACGTATTGCTTCAATGTTGTTCCTGTCATTTGAATACTCTTTCATTTTAAAGCATGAATTTAAAATGTTCTTAATTCTGCCATTAAAGTCTTTACGGGAGGTTTTCATTTTTAAAAATCTATATAATTGTTGAATTCAGCAGACAGATTCATTGAAGAAAAATTCTTCAAGCCTTTTTAAGATCAGTGAAAACCAGTAAATTACATAATTAGGAAATGGAACATTTAAAATTAAATTGGAGTTAATAAAATGCCTTAAAAAAAGGCATGTGAGGCCCTGGAATAGAAAACTTTATTAAAAATCTTTGGTTCTGCTACTGATTCACTGTGGATAAACTCATTTAGTTTTAAGTACCAAACTGCTTCAGCTCTAGACTGGTAAAATTTCTGTATTGAGTAACTGCCCAATAGATTAAAACAACTTTTCTCTCTCTGACTCTGTAGTGCTTAGCGGGTTTTTTAAGAATACCAGATTGTGCTGCATTTTAACCGTACCCACTCTAGATGCCTTTGATATGTCTGCTAGTCAGAAATCAGAATCCTTTCAATCTGTATCATGATTAGTTCTCAAAATGGACAGTATTCTTTAGATCATACGTACAAAAATACATAAGCCAATAAACACACTTTTCAGAATCACATATAGATTCTGACGCACAAAGACATGTATATTATTAAATCAGGTGGGTGAAATTTGTTTGGAATTTAGTCATAAATGTTGCCATCAATTACACACAAGTTAGTTAAAAGAGAATCTTAGTTTGAGGACTGGAAGGGACCCGAGAAGTAATCTAGTCCACCTTCCTCAATCTGCAGATGAGAGAACGAAGGGTCACTGAGGAAGTAACTTACCCAAGGTCACTCAGGCATAAACAGCAGCAACAAGATTAAGAGCCAAGTCCTCTGACTCTAAAATGAGAGCTTTTCCACTGTACTTTTCCTAACCCCTGGACGATGCATCTCTTTCTATGTTTGAGTTAAAATAGTAACTAAGGAAACAGAGCAAATACAAGTTCGGTTTGATGTGCCTTTAAAACTATTTAATGAAGAAACAACTGTCTACAATTAGGTAATAGTTTCAAAATGATTTCTAGTTGCAATAAAATAGGACAGCTTCAAAATAATTTAGATGAGTGTGGCTCAGTGCCTGAAGGATAGCAGCGACTGAGAGTGACATTGTCAGAATCAACGCTGATTTTTGTGACTTCAGACAAGTGACTTCCCTTTGCTGTACGTCAGTGCCATCTTGTTTCAAGGATGATAGTAAATTTATTTCAGTTCACATATTTGCTAAGCAACTCTCAGCATAGGACTCTGTGCTAGACACTCAAGATACAAAGAAGAGAAAGGACTGTTTTAAAAAAACTCACAGTCTAGTAGGGAAGAGCGATCCAAAGAGCTGATACTAATCAGGGGACAGTGAATGCAGAGAGAGAGAGAGCTATGGGGAGGGGTGAGTCATTGCCTTTGGGGGTTCTCTTGGGAGCTTTCATGAGGGAAAGGTGGCATGTAAGTTGGGCCTTGGGACAGATGGGGCAGATGCACAAGAAGCCGTGCACAGGATGGAGTGGAGGAACAGTGAGGTTGAGGCCAGCACTTTACATTATGAACCTGGGAAGGAGAATGGTGTGATGCGAGTCTGGGAAATAGTTTGTGTACGGACAATGGGGGCCTTTGAATGGAAGGACAGGCCTATGTTTTAGTGTAGAGACATTGAGAAGCCACTTGTTGGATTTTGAGCCAAGAGGTCCATCTGTGATCAGACCCTTGTAGTAGTAAGATTATTTTGGAAGGGATGTGAGGTGGGGGAGGGTCCTTCACGGGCAAAGGAAGCATGTAGAATTATGGTAGAATTGTTTAGTTACAAGTCATGAGCCTGAAGATACTTGCAGGGCTAGAATTGACAGGACTTAGAAATGGATTCTATATAGGGCTTAGGGAGAGAAGAGGGATTATGGCTGAGGAGAAGGGCGGACCAAAAGGGATGGGCAGGAAGAAATTGATGACGTGGGAGAAGCCAGTGTGCAGAGTCCAGAGGGACGGGAGGCACTGCGTATTCCACGAGACTAGAGTTTGTAAGAGCTATGCACAGGATTCAGAAATGGACCCAAAGAAGCTCAGCAGATTGAATAGTCACCAGGGGCTTTTACTAACCGTGAATATTCCCAAAACCCTTGACATTCAATCCAGCATGACCACATCTAGTTCTGAACTCGAGCCTTTGTACCATGCCTATTAATGCCGCTTAAGAGAGATGTTTGCTTGCTGACTTTTCCACTGGAATCTCGATTGGTAGAAAAGATGTGGCTCTCTGGGGGCCCAGGGCTGAGCATCGCTTCTCGAGGGCCTCCAGCCTGCACCTGTCCATCTCTACCGTTTATAACAGAATGTATATACCAGCCCACAGCTCGGCTTCACGTCTTTTGCTCTCATGGTGGTAGGTTAGTGTCTGGCCCTGACTGAGGCCCCACAGCGACACGGATCAGTGTTCTCATCAGGCTTCCCAAGAGCGTCATTCTTCAAGTCTGGCCAACGAGGTTATTAGTGTCCCATCTTCCTTCCAGAGGCCATACATGAGAAGATGTCTTGGACAGTGTTCTCTGTCACAGACTTCTCTCCATAAGCACGTCTTTCCTCAAATAGTTGCACAAACGTCTGCAGCATCTCCTCCTCTCCAATCCATTCTTTCCCTGTTTCCATTTAAGGTTATGAGTCTGACTGGGAGGATGATGGGGCTTTCGGCAGAACTATGGAAGTTAGGAGAGGGAAGATATTTGGAGGAAGGTAGTAATAAGTTAAGTTTTGAACACGTTGAGTTTAAGGAATGATGATGCATACAAGTGGAGAGTCTAGTTGGAAATGGGGGCCAGAAACCCCGGAGAGACGTTAGGACTGATGTGCAAGTACGGGAGAGGACCACGAACGGAGTATTGAAAGACTCTTACACTACTGTGACAGGAGAGAATACGCAAAGAGGACAAACAGAGAGGTAGGAGGAGTATTAGGAAGAGAGACTCAAGGTGGAGGGTCGAGTCAGCTTCAGTAGGTGATCGGAGAGAACTCTGCATCAGACAACTGTAGTTTCACATCAGTAACATGAAAATGTTTTCGTTCATATAATAGCCGAGCAAGATTTGTTAGTAAACTTTCAGCAGCATTTTTCAGCTGGACATTTTCTAATCAGAGAAATTCATATAATGCCAGTGACAATTAGGAGAAAATCTGAAGCGCTCTAAGCCAGTGGCACCTTAAGCAACTGTTCAATGGGAACTAACAAGAGTCATCTTTGAAGTGAAATATAAAATGACAGGCCTCCATACCAAAAACCACTAGTTGAGGAATTTCTTTTATTGCATTCTTCTCTGCAATAGTATATTGAACTCGTCAACTAAAACCACTGTAGCTTTATTGAAATTATAATACTTTCACCTCAACTGTAGTGAATGATTTTGTTCTTTTGATGCCCTCTAAATCACATAGTTTGTTTCTGTGATTTTTATCATGTGCTAAATAAATAGTAAAGATATTTTGTTCATTTGTGATTCAGTAGTGGACTGTCTTTGCAGAATCCATATGTGTTGTTTTTATTTTTGCTTTACAAGGAGGGAAATATGCCTTTGGAAGATTTGCTGGCATTCTATGGCTATGAATCGGCAATTCCAGGAATAGCAGGTTCCAGTGCAAATAGCTCCCCAAGTGAACTTGCAGATGAACTACCAGATATGACACTGGACAAGGTACGCTGACACTAGGTCTAGGTAGCATCATTTAAATTTCTTTAAAAATTGATGATCTTTGTCTCTTGGCTGTTTTTCATTTATATGGATATGATCCGTTCAGCTTCATTTGACTAGGTACTGTGTTAAGACACTGAAGCTACAAACAAAAGTAAAATGGCCCTTGTCCTCAAGGAACTTACATTCTAGTGTTGCTTATTATATAGTTGTTCATCTTAAATAAGAATGCATGTTCCTTGAGGGCAACGACTATTTCACTTTTGTCTTTGTATCCCTTAGCACCTGGCACAATACCTGCAACATAGTTGGTACTTCCTACTTGTTGATCGATGAATTTTTTTTTGGGTCACAAATAATTTATAGACAGTAATTATTTATACAATTCAACTTGAGCTTGTGAATTCACTCATGGCTTGGGCTTCATTATGATAGGTACAATGTAGCTAAGCTTAGATACATCTGTAATTGATGGTCTTAAAGAAACCCAAGTATGGTGATAACCGAAATGAACATGCCCTCTGGGAATACAACTTTTAACCCAGGTGAAGGGGTTTGGGCAAGTTAAAGATCCAGCGCATTCAGCTTTGGATCAGTGACATTCTTGCCCCAAAGTAGGAGATGTTGGTGTTCGCTCAGATTCAAGTGCCTCTTAGTGTTTCCAACAGGACACAGCCCCCCCCCCCCCCATAATAGCCACTGGCCTAAAATGTTCTTGATTTAGTTGCTTAGAAATAGGGGAGATGCTGCCTAGATTACCTTAGTGCACAAAGGACATTCTAAAGAGAGGCAGAAATAGCATCCCTCTTCTCAGTGTATCAAAATACAAGAACTGTCATCTGTATACAGAGGAAGAAAGAGGAAAAAGAATTCACACCCCAAGTTTCCTGGGTTATTTTTACCTCATTAATGAAGCTTTTAGTAATATTTATCATTTGAATTTGTCCTGTCCATTAATAAGGCTATTACTTCATAATTCTGTGTTTTTAAAGGTACAGATTACTTGTGTTGTGTTTATAAAGAAGTTAAAGTCTTAAATGGTACCATTGAAGTATTGAATTAAATACAGTTAAAGGTAATTGATAGGAACTCATCAGGTTTTTAATATCCAAAGGGGATTACAGTTGGGCCTCAGATATATGGGGTTGGCTAGCTATTTTCTGTAGTCTGATAAATCTTCAAACTACAGTATAAGGTAGAAGTCATGTCATGTGAAGATAAGGAATAAGGGCAACTCTTTTATTTCATGGGTTTTTAAAACATCTACATAGGAGGACCCCCCCCCCGCCCCCCCTTTTCAGTTCATAATCTTTTGGTGATTTTTGGCAATTTTCATTTCCTGTTTGTGTGTTAGGTATTGTTTCTAATGGAAGTCCATCTTAAAAATCAGTTTACTGCTTCAGGCTTACTTTCTGCATTTTCACCGATTCAGCAGAGTAAGAATACTGCCGTTCAGTTTTCATATAGTAAGTTGGTGAAATATTCAGGCTTCAGTTGAGATCATAGGTACAGTTCTAGGACCAAGACTGCAGGAGAATTTGTAATCCTCTTTTTTCAAAGCCTAGTTAGTTTCAAGCAATTCTTAATTTGTACAGAAGATGATGTTTTAAGAGGTGATTTTGAAAATTCTAATGACATTTGCTCCCTTCTAACTCTAGTCTGCCTTTTTCATGTAGGAGGAAATAGCAAAAGACCTCTTGTCTGGTGATGATGAAGAAACGCAGTCTTCTGCTGATGATCTAACACCATCAGTGACTTCACACGAAGCTACGGATTTCTTCCCTCGGCCTTTAAGATGTAGGAAAATGAATAATTATTGGTTAATTATAACTTTATTGCTGTAGGTTAATGATATTTTCTTGGGTTTCATAGCTTTACATTCAGAATATTCTTAAATGACTACTCAAATTCCATCCAAATGCTAGTGGTATAATTCAAATCTTTTATTTTTTTGTCATGGCATAGGAAAAATATGATGCCTTTTAAAATAAATAAATTAACCTAGTCTCGCTGTATTAGCTTTATGTTTCTGTCCTCAGACTCATCTGTTGCTATGGTAACTAGTCTTAGTTCAACCATGAAATTTCACAGAAGTTTTTTGTTGGTGCAGAAAAGCCCTCTTGCTACGTTGATTTTGAAAACCCTTCGATGTTCAAAAAGATATTTTTATTATTGTTGGCATTACAAGTTGGAGAAAATCAAAGCTCAAAAGCATTGACTAAGCCTTAGAATGGAAATGGCGCCAATATCCCTTATGTCTTTCCTCAGATAGAGTGTAAAATTATCTGGCTTGCCTTATATCAAAGTGTAAAAAATTAACTTGAGTTATCCAGCTGTTTTTGTAAAGAGTTAGAGATAACATTATTCTGAGGGGCATAACGGTGTTTCTAATAGTAGGTGTCTTCGTTTCTGGGTTATAATAAGCAGAATTTAGAGTGCTCTAAATTTTAAATAAATATCATTATGCAGGCTTAATTTTAATTTTACAAAAATATATACATAGTTGCACAGCATTAGGTTTCTATTGTTATAAGAACATAATGCTTTTTCTTGGCATGTTTAATGTCCTGTGTTAGTTAATATATAAAGGCATACTTTTAATTTACTAGAGTCAGAACATTTTGTGCTTTTGTGTTATTGTCCATGAGCTCCTTCTAAACTGATGAATTAACTTTCTTTCTCGTTTTTCTGGTATATGTAAAGCTAACACAACTTACGATGGTGATAAAGAATCAGAGGGTGAAGATGTTGAAGCAGATGCTGGTAATTCATCTGAAGATTTAAGGAAGGTAAATGGAATGACCAGTAATCCCCTCAGACCACTTATTCTAGAGTGCTTTTTTTAGCTAGTTTCTTTAAAAAAATAGAAATTTCTCTTTTTTGAACTGTGTGAAATTGTATTTCTTAAGTTAGTGATATTTATTTGGTAGTGAATATTTATTTTTAGCATAACACTAATCTCTTTTTTTCCTCCTCCCCTGTCTTTTAGGAAATAATGGTGGGTTTACAATATCAAGCCGAAATTCCACCCTATCTTGGAAAGTACATCGGTCATGAGAAGGGTAAGGCTCTGCATTTTGAAGGGGTTTTCTTGATTCACCCCTCTGAAGCTTTCTAGAGAGAAAGCGGCCCAAGTGCCACAGAAGTAGAACAAGCGATGCTAGGTAATCCGGTCAGTGGTATGTGGCTGTGTCGAGGTAGTTACAGAATGGCACGGGGGGGGGCGGGACATCAGGGACCATCCTGTCTGACCTTGCTGCCAGGAATTCCCTCTACGCGATTTCCCCCAATGCTCTCAGGACCTCTTGGGACCGTCCCGTTTCACTCTTGGAAATTTCTCATTCTTGAGAAGCTTTTCTTTGAACCAAGACTAGATTTGTCTGGACATTATGGAAAGTGTCCACCACATGGACCTCACGAAACCCTCAAAACCTGATTACCCCATAGAGTGTTGCCTTTCTGCCCGGGTGGAGCCACAAACGTCATTAGTACCACAGAAGTTCTCCACAGTCGCTCTCTGTTAGAAAATGGCCGGTTCGAATCATCTTCAGGTCATGAGAATGTTGTGGCTGTGGCCTTTCCATTGGATTCTGAGTCCTTGTGAAGGAAGAGACCCTTGCAAAGGAAAGAACGGGCAAATCTACTTGCTGCCCCATAATGGAGCCGGGAGCGGGTCCAGAGCAGGACGTTCAGCATAGTCCAGGGTTTCAAGGCCAGGCCAGGCCAGAATCACTGGAAGGAATAGAGAACATTTTGCCGGGGGAAGAGAAGACTTTGGGAAATGGCGAGTGAAGCAAAGAGGAATTGAATCACTGCTTTCAATATCTGAAAAGTTGTCCTGTAGAAGAAGACTTAGACTTCCTTTCTTTGACCACAAGAGGTAGAACTAAGCACTGAAAATGCAAACGTTTTCTTAGAGGCAGATTTCCATTTAAAAGTAAGAAAAATCTTCCTAACCCGGAGAATTATTCAAAAATGTTTCCCAGCTGAGAGTGAGTGTGGCAGGAGAGATTCCTTTTTAGGCATGGGTTAGCTTCCATGGCCTTTGTTGCTTCTCGTCCTGAGGGGCTTTACTTCTCATGGGGGTGGTCAGATCTTCCATTTAGACTTGCCAACAGCAGTTGAGTGCTTTTTGCTGACTGCCATCCTGCTGCTCAAGCATAAATGCTATAGCTGTTCCTTTTTCCTTTCTCTTGGAAGCCCAGTAGAGCTACTCCCAGACCAGTGCTAGTGCTGATCAATATGGAAGTTTTAACCTCGGTTTTTCTGGCCTGGGTGGGTTGATCTCTGCTTGGGCAGCATGGTAGCCCTCCCTCCCATCAGGGAAATTCGCCAAATTATTATACATGACCCAGTTCATTTTAGCCCTCGCATAGTTCAGAACATTTGGCAGAGGCCGTTTTCATCTTTGGAAGCCCACCATCTAGCATAGCACCTGCTAGGTACCCATCAGAATATGTACAGACTGCAGACTTGTTTTAAAAGTGGCAATACAAAGGGCCAGCTAGAGGGCTCAGTGGATTGAGAGCCAGGTCTAGAGATGGGAGGTCCTGGGTTCAAATCTGGCCTCAGACACTTCCCAGCTGTGTGACCCTGGGCAAGTCACTTCACCCCCATGGCCTAGTCTTTACTACTTTTCTGCCTTGGAGCCAATACACAGTATTGACTCTAAGGTGGAAGGTGAGAGTTTTTTTAAAAAGTGGCAACACAATAAGGGATGAATGATTTTAATTTTGGAGTAAGATCATGGGAAATAAAGATATATTTCTGTATCTTATTTAGTGCTATTTCCATGAGCTTGATTTGTTTTTCCCCTTTGAACTCGGGAAATCAAAAATAACACACCACTGAGCACAGGAGTCCGGAGGATAGAGAAGGAGGAGGAAAATCTTCCTTTTTCACCCTCGCTTCCAGACCCTGCCTGCTAGCCAGGATTACATTTAGATCAGTGGAGCATGACTGTCTTAGAGTCAGGATCTTCATCATCAGCCACTGGTGACGTGCTTTTCTTCTCCTGCTCCAACGTGGTTGAGGAAAGCTGCCTTGACAGAAGCTGCAGGGTGGCTTTTGTGTCAGACTCTAGCTGTTCTCGAGGGTCACAGGAGACTGACTTTCTGTCCAAAAGTCAGAAGTGACATTCCCCCAGCTTTCTTTGATTTCCTTGTTTTACCTTCATTCTCCGGGAGGCTGGACTTGCACGGAAAGCCATGCAGTTCATTCTACAAGCTGCATGTGAAAATCCGTCAACCTACTTTACTACCTGCTCACTTTGAAGTACTCTTAAGGGCGGTGATGATATCCTTTACGGCTGTGGTCTGACAGTTGTGTCAGGTCATTGCACTGGCTTTTCTTAGGGAGCTCTAACAAGAGTGAGACTTCAGCACATCTGAATTTCAACGAAGTTTTTAAGACTGGGGAAAACCTCAGGGAAGGAGAAATCTACTTTCCTTGAGTATTTAAACCCTGGTAGATTTATTAGCATCTGTGGGGTCTCTCATTTTCCCAGTGATTTCACAAGACACAAATTTCTAGGGAATTCAGCTGAGAATTTTCAATTTATTTGTATTCTATTATTGTATATTATAAGGGTTCCTATTGAGATTTTCATGAAGTCTGAGAGGTATTCCCCTCACTCTTGTAAGAAGATGAGAAACCTTTTGTGGTGTGTGAACATTGATTTGCCTGAGGAAATGAAGGTTCATGTTTTGGAACATTTTGCCGTATTAAGTAAAGTATTCCAGTTGCCTAACTGATCTGGGCCAATCCTCCCCCCCTTCGATTTAGGACCCTGGATATGGGGAGGCAGACTTTTACACATTAAAGACAAATAAGGCCAGTTAATGAAAAGGAAACACTAGGTCATCTGATTTCTAATTGGAGGAAAGATTGGGGACTTTCAACGTTGTGAGGGGAAATTCAGAAAAAGGTATCCCACTCTCCCCCTGTGTCTCTGAACAGAAACAATAACTGCTTTCAGAAAAGATGTGGGTTGTTTGAGGTGTAAAGTTTTAAGGAGACTCCTTATAGCAGTCTGAGTCTGGGCTGTGTTTCTGCTTAGGTTATAGACCTCTTAAGGAATAGATAGTCCAGCTTCTCCGTTAGGCAGGGCTAGGGTCAGACAGTGAAATGGTTTCTCCCACTCTCCATTGTTGAAAAAGGTTTCTTCACAAGACAGAAGTTAGCCGAGTCCCATGAAATAGACAGGGACTCGGCCTAGCGCCAGGCGTCTTCCTGGCGTTTCTCCTACCTCGCCCTCAGAACTCTCCAGAGTAGCCATTGGCAGGCCTCGCCTGATGGTGGAGAAAGCCTTTCCAGTGTGAGAGGAACTAGGTGACAGCCACCTCTGGTTCCATTTCCTATAAAGTAAGCTAAGGAGTAGTTTGTTTGCCTGTTTCCTCAGTGAATTCATTCTTTACAAACCCACTTTCTTTACAGTGTATGAAAATGAAGATCAATTACTGTGGACTCCTGATGTGGTTCTGGAGAGCAAAGTGAAAGAGTACCTTGTGGAGACCTCTTTAAGGACTGGAAATGAAAAACCAGTGGACAAGCCTTCTGAGGGCGCGCACACGAGGGATAACGAGCAGGCACGTATTTGGCGCTTTTCTGTTGGAATGCATCATGTCCCCCTAGGAAAGCAGCTGCTTTTGAGTAGTGCCTGTGCCCTGACCTGTGCATGATAGAGCCTTGGTTTCTCTCGGATTGGCCTTCTCCGAGAAAATGCTGTCTGCACGTTCAACATGCGATAGCTTTAAATAACTAGGAAGCTCCCAGAGTGCGCTTCCGGCTTCTTCCTTTCAAGCCGCGTTCGCAGCCCTCCCCACCGCGTCTTTTTATTTCGTTGTCACCAGCTAGAGGCAACACAAAGAGAAACCTTTACTCAGATTCACATATAAATTCCAAGCAATAAACTGGAAAGTTCTCACAACTGGCATGTTTCACATTTTAAGTAAATAGTTGGTGTTCCGTGAGACCTCAGCTGGTTGTGTCTTTGGCAGCCATGCTGCTATTTAGTGCTGCTTGTTATTTCTTCCTCGATCTGGAATATAAATAAATATGGGGAGCTACAGTTTTCGCCTTCCCTCGGGATGCAGAGGCTGGCACCATTAGCGCTCCTACTTAGACCTGGCCTTCATCCTTGGGGGAGGGAGGGATCTCTGAAGGAGTCCGTCACCATCAGAGCCACTGAGAGGAGCAGCCGTGATGCTCTCCCTGAAAAGGGCGGGAAGGAGATTGGTTGCATTTGGAAGAGCAAGAGTCCAGCTAACTCCACTTGCTTTCTCAGTTGCCTAAATTTGTCTGTAAAGCCGACATAGAGATGAAAGGACGGGGCAGAATTTGACAGAATAACTGCTGTAAAGAGATAGAAAGTTCAAGCTCATTTTCTTCAGTCTAATTTCCTTTGAAGTTAGTTTGAGCAAATGCTCAAATTTTTCTTAATTGCAGAGTTAAATAGAAATTTCATGTGATTGACATTCAGGTTTTTTTTTCCTCACTGGTTTAGGCACTATATGAACTTCTCAAATGCAATCACAACGTAAAGGAAGCCATTGAAAGATACTGCAGCAATGGAAAAGCATCACAAGGTAAAAAAAAGCCCTGAGAAAGAGATGATGGGAGGAGCAGAGACCCTTCCTAAGAGTTCATCGCTTATTCTTGGTCTCCCTAAACAATGTAGCTTAGATCCACTGAAAATTGTTTAATGGTTGATTCTCATCATTGATTTTTTCCTTTTAATTTTCATCTGTTCTTCATTTTTATTCACATCAGAAATTTTCAAAATAAAATTTTAATGTCACTCTCACTGCTATTTCCTTGAAGAATTAGTTATAGAGTAAATCAGACATCAGAAACGAGTTTTCAAAAGTAACATTTTTTTCTGCCAGATTATGAACGCCAAAAAGCTAAAGCATGGCACTGTCATAAGGGCACTGGTTTCTAGTTTTGTTTTCTATGCCCCTTAGGAAGGCTTTACGTTGTATCTTTGAGAATCATTGCTTCCCTATTTGCTTCCATTTTACAAATGGAATGCATGTGCCTTAGGTGCTATGGAAACATGCAATCACAGTAATGCTAAGCAACATGTCACGTGGAGGGAAGATAGGAAAACCAGAAATGGTATGCTGGAACGAGCAGTTAGAGATGGTCCACTGAACTAGTTCAGCTGCCACAAGCTGCCTTTAAAAGAGCATCCAGTGATTTTTGACCCAGAAGCTAGTCTGTTGCTAGTTTAAATTCCTGCTCGTGTTCCGAGCCCAAGCGGAGCAGCACGTGCTGGCCCAGGGGTGGAAGCGAAACCCAAGGGAGCCAGGACGGACCTTTGGCCAGCGCCTTCCACAGAACAGTGTACTTAAGTAGGCACCTCACAAGTGCGGGTGTGCATCGAGTGGTGGGGTCCTTGCCACGCACTCACCGGAATTCAAGGGGCCAACGTGGGACAGTGGATAGGAAAGCGAGTCTGTTCTGTCTCGGACGGAACGGAGCATGTAACTTGGTCCGCATTCATCAAGAACCTTCAGCGTGCAGGCAAGGCGAGCCCCAGAGCCGGCCCTGCGCTGAAGAAGCTCAGTGTGAAACGGCCTCCGTGTGCCCCACTCGTGTTTTTTATTGCCATAAGGAGTCCCTGGAAAGCAGAACTTGGCTTAATGGGCATTTCTGCACGGTTGTTTATTGGTCTTCCTAATCTGTCACATCGGTGTGTGTGTGCGCGTGTGTGTGTGTGTGTGTGTGTGTGTGTGTGTGTGCGCGCGTGTGTGCGCACGTGCCTCTGTTGGGTGAGCTTTATGGGAGCGGCAGTCATCGCTCAGACCTCGTTCTTTCCTGCTTTGCTGTTTGCTTGTAGGTCTTGGCGCCGTGCACTTAGAAGGTGCTTAATAAGTGTTTATTGGCGGAAAAGATGACAAACCTGTGTGAAGGCGTACGTGCCCCGTCCCGTGGGGGGTCTCGATTCTGCGACGGCTTCTCTGTTTCAGCCCTTTCGTGGCCTCATACTGTCAAATTGGTGGCCACCCTGCATGCTATTGGGACTTTTGTTGAGTTCTGGTAAATGTGCTTCAGGAGCGCTAGCCCTCGAAGAGTGCCTCCCTCGTGGGCGATGTCCATCCCCTAGGTCGGCTCTCGAGTGCCATATGGTAGCCAGCCTCGACAAAAATGGCCCAGAACCCTCAGCAGAATCTTGCCGTCCGTATCAAACTAACAAGGCAGTCTGTTCCTCTTCCCTCCTCGCACACACTGGAGTTCCTGGAAGGGGTGTTTTTGATTGAAGTCTGTAATGCAGTGAGTTATAGAAAGAATGAAAGCAAAATTTGGCAAAATAATTTGGTTTACCGATTCTGTCCTTCCTTCAACTAACATTTCATAAGGAAATCATGGCACGTGTGTATGCCCAGAATTTAACATTAGCATATTTTATGACTTTGTTAGCAGTAAAGATCCTAAATTAAACTATGCTAAAAGATAGGATTTCTCTTTTGGGAACTTAGATTTTGTAACTTTTTATAGTAAAATCGTTTTGAGAGTCAATAATTCACATAAAATAATTTGTTACAAAAATTTTTTTTTTCTGCTTTGCTCTCCAGAAGAGATGACAGCATGGACAGAAGAAGAATGCAGAAATTTTGAGCACGCTCTTCTGATTTATGGGAAAGATTTTCATCTTATACAAAAGAATAAGGTAAATATGCAAATGGGACCACAGAGGGAGTTTAGTAATATACAATCTATGCAAGCAAGTCATTTATCAAGACAGTGCCAAGAACAGATAAAAGCATCAACTGATGATTGTTTCCTTATCATTCACATTCTGATTTTTCTTTAAACACCCCCAGAACTCACGTGTAGGTGTCACAACCTATCCACCCTTCATGCCATCAAAAGCATGGGTCTTGTTTTCACATAGCTTTCCATGTATGCATTTATAGTAACATATAAGCTTTAATATTCAGTAACTTGTTCTGTATTTCCAGGAGGGATGCCTGATTTTTAGTCTTTATTTCTGTAATCACCCAAGGACTTTTGGCCATGTACAAGTCTCAAATGATCTTCAACAATGAGCCCTTTATTTCCTGAAAGACTGATAATTAAACTTTCCTGAGTTTGGAGCTTTAAATTTTTTGTTTTAATTTTTATTTCAAAATTCTCTTCCTCTACTACCTCCCCCACCCACTAAGAAGTCAAGAAATAAGTTATCTTTTATACAAATGAAACCCTGTCAAACACATTTCTCCATTAGCCCTGTTCTGGGGGGGAACCAGAAAACTAAAGAAAAGGGGGGCGGTATGCTTCATTCTGCATGCATAATTCTTTAGTTCTCCCTCTGGATGTGGATAGCATTTTATATCACGGGTCCTTTGGAGTTTGGGTGGATCATTGTATTGATCAGAGTTCCTAAGTCTTTGTCAGTTGGTTTCAATGTAGGTTGTTCTCCTGCTAACTTCACTGCATTAGTTCATGCAAGTCTGCCCAGGTCTTTCTGAAGCCATCCCTTTCATCATTTCCTATAACACCATAATGTCCTGTGACATTCATATATTCTAACTTGTTCATTCATTCACCACTTGATGGGCACTGCCTCACATTCCACTTCTTTGCCACCACAAAAACAACTGCTATCAATACTTTTATATTTATTATCCTAGTCATTTGTGAAGAAAATGCCACATAAAGCAAAATCTAATTTACATTTGTCTTCCCCTCATAGTTAGTAGAATTACAGAAAAGACACTTGCTGCTAACCAGGTTGTAAAGGATTTAGTTGAACTGGATCTCTGTGTGCTTTCTGTAGGGAGGGCAGGCTTCTCAAATGCTTCGATGGGCAGATCAATGTATAGTTTTGTACTTGGTTGTTGGCTTGAAGAGTCTAATGCTGGATTTCTAGTAACATGGCTGTATGAAAAACTGTACCAAAGCCAGCTTCCCTGCATCATCTGAAAATAACAAAAGAATAAAACACAGGAGGAAAGAAGGAAGAATCCATCCAGGAAAGTTGTGACTGAAAAACCTGTAGAGAGACTGGAAAAATAGAAAGATCAGATCATCTATCAATACGTGTGTATAAGTGTAGATAGCTATATCTACATAGATATTGATACAAATAGAGAGAGACCCAATCTTGAGCACTGGAAATTGATGGTAAGCGGGGTCCAGAATAGGATGAACTCCCTTTGGGAAATTGTATCCCTCTCTTCAATTACTTTAATCTTCTCTGAAACAGGCCCATCTTTTAACACTAATATTGTTCCAGTGCTATTTAATGGCTAGTTGTGGAATACCATGGCTTTTGAAGAACTGAAGGTCAGGACTATCCAAAGGGCAGTGCATTACAAATGAAGAGTTGCGCAAAAGAAAGGACATATAAAGGAAATTATCAGAGAAATGGACAACCAGGGGGAAAATTAGTTGGTCACATAATAAGATTGAGGAATAAATAATAGATAACCTGAATGCCCCATTGATATCCACCTAATTCGAGAGAAAAGGTTGGATAATCGTTGGATGCATACCTTAAATCACATGTAGAGGAGATTTTGGACAAGGGTCCCATAGAATGGGCATGCCTGGATAGTTTGCAGTCTGCATTGTCGGAGAGAGTACCCCCATCTATGAGGTCTCAGATCTATTAACAAATAGGAAATCACCACAAAATTGACCAGGAATATCAGAGTATGTCAGGATCCATAAAACATCAAAGAAGAGAAACCAGATTTGTTTCAATCCATTTAATCTGTAGCCTCTTCAAACAAAGGAAATCTAAGAAGGACAAGTCAGTAAAAATAAAAAGAAAAGAGTTAGAAGTTAAATTAATGCTTATGTGCTTCTGGAATACAGACCCTTTCCCTTCCCATTCTCTGTATCCTCAAAGCTTAGCAATTGGCTGGCACAGAGCAGGTGCTTAACATTTGTTAAGCAAATGCTTGTTCCCTTGACTTTTTATGATTTACAGAAGGTTCTGATGTCCAAAGTGTAGAGGAAGGCTAAAACAGAAAGAATTATAGACCAATACCACAAATTAATATTGACAGTAAAATTTTAGCCAAAGGATTATAGCAGTGTGCCAAAAAAATTGTTATAATCAAGTTGGATTTATTTTAGGATTGAAAGGATGGTTCAACATGAGGAAATACTTAAAAGGCTGACATGGTGCAATGGAAAGAATGCTGGATTTGGAGGCAGAGGACCTGGGTTTGAATCCCAGCTCTGCTACTCATTGTGTTATGTAGGACAAATCCTTAAAACTATGGACTTCAGTTTTCCTAATCTATCAAATGAGAGTGCTGGGCCAAATGACTTCTAAGATCTCTTGTAGTTCTAACTCTGTAATCCTATGATTCAAATTAGCCTAATGGATCATATAAATAAAACCCACATAACGGTGCCAGTGGATTTAGAAAAAGCTTTCACCAAAATCCAGCACTCATTTATGGTTTTTTTTTTTTTGGAAACCTCTAAAAAGCATAAACATGAAAGTGCCTTTCATATACCAAAATCATTTACCTAAAGCCAAGAGCTAGCATTATTTGTAATGAAGAAACACTGGAAGCTTTCCCAGTAGGTTTATGGCAAAAGCAAGAATGTTCTTTTCTCCACTGTCATTTGAAGTAGTATTAGAAATGCTACCTTAACAAGATAAGATAAAGGAATAAACAGCAAGGAAAAGGAAATATTCTTTTCAGACAGTATGATGCCTTACTTGTGAAACAAACTAAAGAAATTGTCAAAACAACTAACAAATGATTAATAGCCCCCATACAATAGGATAAGAAATAAATCCACAAAAATCAATATCTTTTTGTAAAATACTAACAAAACCCAGAATCCCATTAAAAATAAATACAAAATGCATTGAACATCTGGAAATTAGGCTAGTCAAACATCTAGGACATATATAAGTGAACTACTTTAAAAATAAAGGAATCCCTAAATAATTGGAAACCATATTTAGTGTTCATGGCTAGGTTCTACCAACAAAATAAAAAATTATATCTAAATTAGTCCATGGACGTCATGTTATTCTAAGTGGATAGTTTCTAGAAATTAATAAAATTACAATAATGAGATCAGTAAATGAAAAGTTAAAGTCATGGTTGTGTGGAGGGAAGACAAGCATTAGTATTACCAAGTCTCAGACGATAGAATAGTAATTATCAAAACTATGCTACCGGTTAAAAAATAGAAAAGATGATCTTTGGAATCTTTGAGATAAGAAAGGCCTAGAAAGAGATTACATACAGTAGCCCAATGTATCATGAACCCAAGGGCACAAATTGTTTGGGGAGTCCAGGACAAGAAGTATTAGGACAGATAGCAGGATCAGATGGTCCCTTTTGCCATAGACCATAATAAACTCTATGTGATGTGATTTAAATCTAAAATTTTAAACTTAAGTTTTTTAAAAAGTTAGAAGAACGTGGAAGAAGATACCTGTCAGTGCTGGATTGAGGATAAACTCACAAGCACACACGTGAGGGGGTCATTGCGAAAGAGAACAGACAGGTTTGATTTTCCATGAGTGGAATCCACGTGGGCCGAGTGTGAGAGCTAGTGCAGGTCTGGTATCCGGAGCGTTTGGAGGATCGACGCGAATGCAACAGGCAGGAGGAAAAGCCATTTTCAAGGGAGGCATATAGACTGTGCGCAGCTGCGCAGGCCCCTCGCGGGCCTCTGGAGAGCCTGGCCTTGGGCCGAGCAGGGCAGGGCCAGTCCCCGACCTCGGGCTGCTCTGCAGCATCCTCAGCCTGCACGTGCCACCGAACGGACTAAGCGGGGCTCGGGAAGGGCCCCTGGGAGTGGCCTGTGTGCTGGACGTCCGGGTCTGCGGTCTCTCCAACGGGAGCGTGGCCAGAGCCCAGCCTGCTCCCAGGAGCCCCGCAGGGGAGTGCCTGGGCCGTGGAGGGCACACCGAGGCAGTGTCCGGGCGAGCCCAAGGGAAGCCGCAGCAGAGCTGCCCGAAGGCAGAACGCGCCGCTGCGTCACCGGTCGGGGGCCGTCCGTCAGGCGCGGCCTGTGGGGCAGCTTCCGCCCAGGGAGACTGACGCTTCCTCGCCCTCCTTAGGTGAGGACCAGGAGCGTGGCCGAGTGTGTGGCCTTCTACTACATGTGGAAGAAGTCGGAGCGCTACGATTACTTCGCTCAGCAAACGAGGTTTGGGAAGAAAAGATACAACCATCACCCCGGAGTCACGTAAGTAGAGCGCGCGGGGTGTGCTGGTGCACCCCCCCCCTACAAGTGTGTGCTGCCCCCCCCCCCCCGCTGTGAGCGCACACTGCGCCCCCCCCCAGCCACGAGTGTGTGCTGGGCCCCCATGAGTGCACGCTGGCCTCCCCCCCCCACGAGTGTGTGCTGGCCCCCCCCTGCTGTGAGCACGCGCTGCTCCCCCCCCCCCCCCCCCCCCCCCCCCCCCCGTGAGCATGCGCTGGGCCCCCTGCCATGAGCGTGCGCTGCCCCCCTCCCCCCCTCCCCCTGCGCCCTCTCCTCTTGCGCTTCCTTCCCCGGGTCACCGCGGCGTGCCTGTGCTTTCCAGGGACTACATGGACCGCTTGGTAGATGAGACGGAAGCCCTGGGCGGAGCCGTCAACTCTTCAGCCTTAACGTCGAGCCGCACCGACCCTCTTCCCGACCAGCCGCTGAGCATCCTCAACTCCTTCACTGCCAGCGACCTGACAGGTAAGGCCGGCCCGCACGGCCCGCGAGAGCGCCCTGGGGGAGCCCCTGTGGGAGCCGGACGAGCCGCCATCACCTCTTTGCGCTTCTCTTTCAGCCCTGACCAACAGCGTCGCCACCGTCTGCAACTCCAGCGACGTGAACTGCCTGGACGACGGCTTCCCTCCGCTGGGCGCGCTGCCGCGGGGACAAGTGAACCACGTGCCTGGGGTGACGGAAGAGCTGCTCACCCTGCCCAGCAACGGCGAGAGTGATTGTTTTAATTTATTCGAGACGGGATTTTACCACTCGGAGCTCAACCCCATGAACCTGTGCGGCGACGAGTCCGAGAGGCCGGCCAAGAGGTTAAAAATGGGCCTCGCGGTGCCCGACGCCTTCATCAACGACGTGTCCGTCAACAACCTGGGCGTGGACTTTGAGAGCCACACGCACCACCTCACCAGTGCCAAAATGGCCGTCTCGGTGGCCGACTTCAGCAGCCTGTCTGCGAGCGAGACCAACGGCTTCATGGGCTCCCACGCGCTCCACCCACACACCGCCCTGCACTCGGAGTGATCCGCCGGCGGCCTGCGCAGCAGCCAGCTTGGCGGGGCCGTCAGGTTTGCGTAGTCTTTCACTGGAAGTTTGAACCTCTTTCACTATGACATCAGTGATGTCTTTGTATGTACAGAACTATATCTTGATTTGTCAAGAGTAATTTCATTTTTCAATCCATAAATGTGGAAATGAACTAGGATGTTCGGCAGAGTTTGGGACTAAGATTGAACTCTGTGGCGCAGCTTTAAGCTCTGCTTTTCTCTCCTGTTTTCTCCCTTTCCCTGTTTCGTTGTGTGTTTTCTTTTGAAGCCTGTAGACGGGGCCGCCCCCGCGCCAGCGCGCGTTCTGAGCGGGGGCGGCTTCCCCACAGTCCATCCCTTTGCCGTCACGGGTGTCGCGAGTTACGATGTTTACAGGTGCCAGCCCGGACCCTGCGCGATGTAGCATGGGGGGTCGTTCCCTTTCTTCAGTAAACGCAGGGGCGGGCGTCCCTCCTTTAACTGCACACGCACGCCGGGATGGCTGGGGTGGGGGCTTCTCTCCTGGGGCCCGACTAGAGCACTTCGGTGTACAGAGCGGCGAGGCCATCCGTGCGGAAGGAGCCCTGCGGAGACGGTGACGTTGCAGGCCCGACTGCCTGCCCGCAGGCACAGGCCAGAGTGGGGAGCTCCACGACGACTTGTCGGGCGGCCTTTTGTCCGAGCCCCAGACGTGGACGGGTCGGGCGGCTTTGTGTCCCAGAGCCTGGGAGGGTCCTCGCGCGTTGTCGGGGGGGCCGCAATTCTGAATGTTGCATCAGGGGGGACTGTCTAGATTTTACCCATAATGCAGTAGAACCTTGAACCCCTCGCTCACATCGGGTATGCGGCCACCTGAATGTTCGGGAATGGCCCGCGGCCGGTGTCGCGTAGAGTCCGGACGCCCGTTTGCCTTTTCCACCTGCACGCCCCCGAGGCGCCTGGCCGGGCGAGGGGGGGCTCCGGGTAGGGCTCCTCCCCTTTTCTCCTCGCACTGTCTTAGTTACATCGGCTGGAGACCTTGAAAGTGTGGCCGTGCCAGGGAGGTGGGCAGGGGTGTGCTGAGCCAGGAGGAGGGGGGGCATCCCAACATCGGGAATCTGCCTGGAGCAGCCGGCCCTGCGCTCCGACAGCTCCGGGAGTGCCGTGGGCTTTGTGCCGCAGCGCGTTGACCACAACCGTAGCCTTAGTGTAGCCCAGCCCCCACTTCCCTCAGCCTCGGCGGGAAACACCTCGCGGCCGCCCGCGCGCGGCTCGACTCCGTTCCTCGTTTGTTTCTTTCGTTAACAATCAACACGTTGTCTGTGATTCCGTCCATGCTGGCCCTCATCTTCCATTGTTATGCATTTGAGTTTTGACTCTGGGTTTACAGCGGCTGGTCTGTACAAAATCACTTGACACAAAGATGACTGAATGCGAATACCAGTTGCACTTAAATGAACATGCCCATTCTCAGTAGCTGATGCAGTCCTCTATTCAGTTTATCTATGCATTGCTGGGATCTCGATGGAGATGGAGACGCTCTGGTTTCTCATCTCAAGTTTGGATTGTCAGCAAGTTGAATGGACACTTTAGTTATTTAATAAAGATTTTTGACCAAAATCCAGAAAATGGTATGAGAGAAAAATGAATTCCGGCTAGTTTGGTAGATTTTTAAATGCCAATCCTGATTTTTAGCCTCTTGGGGAGTGCTAGCTAGCTGGTAACGTTTACTTTTAATTCCTTGTTAAAATGAGGCAATAATTTGCAAGATTTTGTATATACATGTAAATTCTGCATATCTTTTTAGATATCTAATTCAATATTTTCTGACTACTTCTGCCATGTATAGTACCATTTTTGTGCATGCCTGATGTGACATTCATAAATTGTACCACTATGACTTTATCCATGTAAAATAGCTATTTATTGAATTTTCTTTTGAAAGCTGGACTTCTCTATTTTTCTCTCAGTTTAAGCTTCTTAATGGAGAATTTGTTGCTGTTTCTTAAAAGAATTGCGTTTGAGAGTTAGCAGGAAGAAAACGGAGCTGCAATCCTAGGAAGAAATCCTATTGCCTTTATTCTTACTTGTTAAAGCACAATTCTTCTAACAAACTGTGATGAATTCTTTCTTTCCTTTGCCACATTTTTTTTCATATGAACAAACCAAAAATCCATGATGAGCAATTGCAGTGTTGGTAGATCTTTGTGTACCGGGAAATCTGACAAGGACAGCGGATTCATTTAGAAGTGTAACTGGTGCTGTGACGATAGCAATACTTTTCTTTCGTTCGTCATACTTCATCTTGTCCATGCTAGCCTTTTGAATGTTGGGTTTTCCTCTTGTCACGGTCAACTGCTGAATTTACTTGAAGGATGTACAATACTGTTTGCTGAAGAATACAGAAGTGTGTACAATTAGGTCAAAGAATTGTGCAATTGTTTCCTTTTCTTTTTTTAATTTTTAAAATTGAGGGTCATAAATGTGTGAGAACTTCAGATCTAGTAGAGCATAGTGATACTATTTAATTTAACCAAAGTCTAGTAAATATTTCAACTTTGAATGTAAACTAATGAACAAGCCTGACCAACAAGGAGATTGTTTGCCCAGAGTTACAAGCACATTGTCTACAAATGGGAATTGAAAATAATTTATAAAAATATTGACACGGTTACTATGTTTTTTAAAAAGTTCCTAATTTTTCACTAAAAGGAGGAAACTCTTAGCAGTTATATTGTTAAAATATGGTAGGTATTACTATTCCTTTTAGACGACCAGTGATTCCAATTGTCCCAGTTTGAAATAAGTCCCCTGTGAGTATGAGATAAATTAGTGACAATCAGAACAAGTTTTAGTATCAGATGTTCAAGAGGAAGTCGCTATTGTTGCATTGATTTTAATATTTGTACATAAACACTGATTTTTTTGAGCATTATTTTGTATTTGTTGTACTTTAATACCTGGTGTACAGTTCCAGAAATAAAAGTCTGGAAATCTTTTTCCCCTTGGCTCGTCTGTGTGTTTGCAGTGGGTGACTCGTCGGGTAGAGGGGCCAAACATCCCACACAGGCCAGGGTGCCAAGGGAATGCTCTTGGGATTTCCTATCAGCCTCACAAATGCCCATTTCCTTGTTTCTTAAAACGGTTAGAGGGACTTTTTTAAGTGGGGAGAAACAAGCTACGACGTCATTGGTGTGACGCGTTCCCAGAGCGGCTCTTGGAGAAGGACCCGAGTCGTGGAGCTGAACTCGCCTGCCCGTGCTCACGCAGCCAGGCACGGCCAGGACGCCTCGCTGCCACAAGCTTTTTTAATAGTTTTAAAGCACTTTAGACCCCCCGAACGATTGTTTGCGTCTAAAAACGGTGTCCGTGCAAGTGGCACCCAGGACAGACTGTCCAAGAAAACCTTTGGAACAAGCAAGTCCGCTTTTTCGAGAACATTTACGGTTTTACTCATGAAGTAAAACGAAATATTCTTGCAAATGTTCTCTTTTTTTCTCGGTGCTTTTTCTGGTTTGAGTTGTAGGAAGTAGAACCAACGAGCACCTCCTCCGCCTTCCCCGTTCTCTCCGCTGGCTCCTTCCCGACCACCTGCACATCCCATCGCTTGATGCGACCATCCCCAGCCATCAGCCTCCGGCTCTCCTCCCTGTCTCTGCTACCCTTCAGCGGGTCTCCCCGCAGCGCCTCCTCCTTCCTCCCTTCTTCAGCCTCCTCCACCTGCAGTCGGCCTGGCCGCCTTGTCCTTCTCTTCTCGGTCTGTTCTTCGTCCATCGGCAGCCTCGGACCGTGGGCATTGCTCTCCTCCTGGGTGTGTTCTGCCAACATCTTCCCCTTGAGGTCCCTGCCCTGGCGTGTCCCCGGAGCATCTTTCCCAGGCCCTTCCCCTGGGTGCTCCCCCGGGATGCTCCCAGCCATCCCGACCTCGGCATGTCCAAGATGGGTCTCCGTTCCCCCTCGAGCCCGCCTCTCCCCCGTGCCTTCCCCATCCCCCTCTCGCCCAGGCTTAGGAGCTTCCCATCATCCTCTCCTCACACCCCGTACAGCCGCCCATCTCTGTTGGGCAGCCAACAGGAGCTCCGTGTGATGAAAGGGGGACCACCAGGGGAGGCAGGACATCCGCAGAGGCTACGAGGGATAGAAGAACCTTGTAGCGACTGGGGTTGTGGTTGGAGCGTGAAGGAGAGCTGGAGGATGGCCGGAGGAAGGAGATGCCCTTCTCGAGGCCAGGGGCGGGCAAGGGGCGGAGACGGGGGTAACGGAGGACGTTGAGCCACAGAGGACCTCGCTACACTCGGAGCCCCTGGAGTTCTCGTCCTGCGGGTCCCCTCACCCCCTTTTTGTTGTTGCACTTCTTACCATCCCGAGGCTTGATTCTAAGGCAGGAGGTAACGTATTTTTAAAGGATATCTCTAAAATTGGAAGGGGCAACGGGAGTGCAGTGACTCGTCCAGGGTCCCGCAGCTACGAAGTGGCTGAGGCGATTTGAGCCAGGATCTCCTGGCTCTCGACCCACCAGTTAGTTGCCTTCTCTTAACTCACAGCCACCAGCCCGACAGACCCCTCATCACCTCCCATCTAGACTGTTACGATACTCTTCTGGTTGCTTTCTCTACCTCTAATCTCTCTTCCTGCCCAACTGCCAAAGGGATCTTCCTACTGCAAAGGTCTGACTGTCACCTTCATTATTCAGTGGACTCCAGGGGGCTCCATACTGCTTCCAGCACGAAATAGAAAACGTTCTCTTTGACACTGAAGACCCTTCAGAGGCAGCTGGTAGCCCAGTGGATAGGAGGCTGGGCTCGGAGTCAGGAAGATCTGGGTTCAGATTTTGTCCTTTGTAAAAAAAAGGGATTGGAGGCAGCTGGGTGGCTCAGTGGATGGAGAGTCAGGCCTAGACAGTAGAGGTCCTGGGTTCAAATCTAGCCGCAGACACTTCCTAGCTGTGTGACCCTGGGCAAATCACAACCCCCATTGCCTAGCCCTTACTGCTCTTCTGCCTTGGAACCAATACATAGTATTGATTTTAAGGTGGAGGGTGAGGGTTTTTATAAAAAAAATTTTAATGGGGTTCATAATAGCACCTACCTCCCAGGGTTATAGTGATGGTCAAATGAAATAATATTTACAAAGGACTTAGCACAGTGCCTGGCACGTAGTAAGTAATTAATAAATGCTGCTACTTCTCCCTTTTTCTTCCTTCCTTCCTTCCTTCCTTCCTTCCTTCCTTCCTTCCTTCCTTCCTTCCTTCCTTCCTTCCTTCCTTCCTTCCTTCCTTCCTTCCTTCCTTCCTTCCTTCCTTCCTTCCTTCCTTCCTTCCTTCCTTCCTTCCTTTCTTCCTTCCTTCCTTCCTTCCCTCCCTCCCTCTCTTTCTTCCATAGTTCCTTTCTACTCTTCAAATCTTTATACTTGACTTCCCTTCATGTACACTAGGATCCAACCTCGTTGGCCTGCTTGCTGTTCCTGACACATACTACTCGATTGACAAATTCCTTGCCATTTTTTCACTTGGGGGGTAGGGGGTGGGCAGTGCAGCAAGGTGACTCAGTAGATAGAAAGCCAGACCTGGGGACAGGTCACTTGACTAGCTCTCACTGGTTTCTGTCTTGGAACCAATACTTGGCACCAATTCTAAGAGAAAAGGTGAGGATTTTGAAAAGAAAAGAAAAAAACTTTTTTTTTCAATCAATCAGCAAAAATGCCTTCTCTCCCTCTATACACTTCACTACTACTAACCACAACTACTAACTACTAACTACTAACTACTAACCACTACTACTAACCACTACTACTAACCACTACTACTAACTACTAACTAACTAACTACTACTAACCAGTCTCTACTGGGAATAAAAGAAAAGCAAAACCCTTATTACAAGTGTGTATAATCAAGCAAAACATTTCCATATTGGTCATTCCAAAAAATAAAACATTATAGAACTCTTGAGTGTGTCACCTCTCTATTTCATTGAGTCTTCTACAACTGTGGTTGGTCAGTGCACTGGCTAGAGCTCCTCAGCCTTTCAAAATTGTCTCCATCATATTGTTGCCATTGTATATCCTGGTTCTGCTCTCTTTACTCTGCATCAGTTCAAACAAGTCTTCCCAGGTTTCTCTGAAACCATCCCCTTCATCCCTTCTTACAGCACAATAGAATTCCATCACATTTATATACCGTGGCACGTTCAGACTCGGGTACCATCCCAGTTTCCAAGTATCTGCTATCCCCAAAAGAGCTGTAAATATTTTCATACAGCCTCAGACTTTGTCTTACTTGGGATTAATCCGTTGCTTTATCTATCTTCCCTTTACTTCTCCTTTCTTCCTTCTTCTCTTTCCATTCAAATTCCCTGTTGAGTGAAACATTTCTGTGCCTAATTGTGAGTGAATTCTTCCCTCGTTTGATCAGTGTCGATTCAAGTGAGGTCCATGTTTGCCTCTCAACCTTTGCACCTTCCTTGTTTGTAAGGCTTCAACTTGTGCACCTCAATTATTAGATCATTTCCCCCAGTCTTCCTTGCCCTCCTCAGTGCATGCTCCTCTTTCCTTGCTTTTCCGTTCTTCTTTGAAGACTATCAAGAGAGTAGAGAGCCATGCTCAGTCTTTCTAAGTTGCTTTCCTGTAGGACTTCTTCCTGCTACTCTGCTCTCTTGGATGTGCCAACTCTGCCCTTTTAATAGTTGTCACCCATTGCTAGAACGCTTCCTCTCCCTGCCACTGCCTCCTTCAAGACTCAGCTCAAATCTTGCTTTCTCCAGGAAGCTTTTGTAGGCTCTTTCTTGCCTCAGAGCTAGTGCCTTCCCTCTGAAACGGTCTTGACTTACAAAGTATATATCTTGTACGTACATTTACATTGTCTCCTTTTTTTCCTCATTAGAATGTGAGGTTTCTGGGGATACGGACCATATTTTAGCTTTTCTTTGTATTAGCAGAACTTGAAACAATTCCCAAGACGGTAAAATGCTTGTTGAATCAAAATCCAAAGCCCAACATTCCCAAGTTCATAGATCTGGAGCTAGAAGAGACTTTGAGATCATCCATCCCTACCCCTTTATTTTTCTAATGAGGAAAGTGATGCCCAGAAAATTTGTGACTTGACTAAGGTCACACAGGCAAACCAGGACCAGGATTCCTAGCCAGCACTATATTTCTCTCTATATATTAACCTTATACATTAAACCTCATATGCCATTTTTCTGCCCATTCCCATACTTTCATAAATTATTCTTTTTTAAAAAAATCCTTACCTTCTCTCTTCATATAATTTTAAGAAGCGCAACAAAAACTAGGCAATGAGGTTAAGTGACTTACCCAGGGTCACACAGCTAGGATGTGTCTGAGGTCACATTTGAACCCAGGTCCTCCTGATTCTGTACACTGTGCTCCCTAGGTGTCCCTCATATATTCTTATAGGCTTTTTTTTTTTGGTGGTGGTTGTTGACTTGGCTTTTCAGTCCTATCTAGCACGGATCCCTGGGGAACCCGATCGTATATCTTTCTCAACTCTGAGAAGGACCTACCCTTTAGGACTCCATTTGTGACAAAAGTCTTCTGTCTCCAATCTCATGGTAACTGAATTTTGAGAATAGCCTTTGGTGTACAATTTTGCTAATGACTTTCTGCCTATCTAAATGGATTATTTTTCCTGATTCTCCTTTAACCCACAGAGTCCTCTGGGAAAAACTAACAAATTAGTCAGGCATGTTTCCCCCTCCTAGAAACAACGCTCTCATTCCCTCCGTGGCTTACATGTCAAGCGATCCTGCCCATTATTGATTCCCCCAGCCTGCCTGGCGAGAGGGGGAAGATGCCACCGTGGATCCCCAGCATCCCCTCGGGAGTCCGTTTCTGTGAATGGAGGCTACGTACAGCAGCTGCGGAGAGAAGGACCAACAACAACCACCACAGGCTGGGCGTCTGGGCGAAAGCTTCGCTCTGCATTCTTGTTCCCACGCAGTCTCCAGGGGGATTTGCTTCTTTGGTACACCAGCATCTCTTATGGACCAGAAGTAGAGCAAGCCGTAGCTGGCATCATTTGAGCTCGTATTGACTCGCCGTAAAGGAGTTTGGACAGAATCTGGTCCGATTCCATCACTTGGTAGAGAAACTGAGGCTCGAGGAGTGGCTGCTTTGCCCGTGACCGTGGAACTCTTTAGCAAGAGCAGAGCAGGCTTCCCCCACTGGACAGACTATGTTAGTTATGCTTCAACATGTCTGATGAAAAGTTCAACATAGATATGGCCATCTCCTTTCCTAATTTAATTCAGCAAATAGTTATTAAATTTAGCCTATTCTGTATTAGACACTTTCTTAGGTCTTGAGGATACATATATGTATATATTGTATATGTAATACATCCCATATATTACACATGTATATATTATGTATATAGAATGTCTATATTTTATACATTTTATATGTATATATTTGTGTGTATATTCTATATATGTATATATTTTATCTATATATCATGTACTTTGTATGTTATATATGCTTATAACATACATATATATTCTTACTTTTAAAGAGTTTGCGCTCTGGGGGCAGCTGGGTGGCTCAGTGGATAGAGATCAGACACTTCGAGTTGTGGGACCCTGAGCGAGTTACTTAACCCCCAACTGCCCCGTCTTTCCTGCTCTTGTGCCTTGGAACCAATACTTAGTATCCATTCTAAAGCAGAAGGTAACAGTTAAAAAATAAAGTTTACATTCTACTTGGAGAATAATACAACACGTTAAAAGTGAGTTTAAGAATTTGGAGACAAAGCACTCTGTTTAGTTTGTATTTTTTCCTCAATGACATCAAGAAGCCACGCTTACCATTTCTTTTCTGACATTTTGCGACCCAGATTCCCTCCCTGCTTCCCGCCTCCCTCTTCTGCCGTAGGTAATGCAGGTGTTGTCATGCAGTGCGCATTTCCATATCCATCACGTGGTGAAAGGAGGCTCCTAGTGCACGTGCAAGAAAAAACTCACGAAGGAAGTAAAGCGGCAGTTGGTCGGCTCCAATGATAAAGCACTTTAAAGGCATCAGGAAATGTAACACACAAGAAGTGGCATTTGAAGCTAGCCTCGAAGGAAAATACACACTCCATGACGTCACAAGAATGAGGAAGCGTGGCACGAGCACAAAGACCGCTGAAGATAGTGTCACTTTAGGGAAATGCAAGGACAACTGTGGTGGCATTTGAGAAAGCCAGCAAAGGGGAGAGAGAGGGAGAGGTGAAATAAAGCTGATAAAAAGTGGGCTGTAAAAAGGCTTTTAAAGTACTATTGGAGTTTTTTTTCTATTTTATCCAATAGGCAATGGAAAATTGCCAAAGGTTTAGGAGCAGAGGAGTGCCGCGATTAGGTCCATGCTTGAAAAGGATGATTTTGGTAGATAAATAGAGAATGAATTAGAGCAAATAGGAATCGAAGATGAAGAGAAAAATTAGAAGACTATTCCGGTAGCCCAAGTGAATTGCCAGGAAGAAACTAGGGTGCTGACAGTACGAGAGGAGAGAAAGGAACAATTGAAGTAGTAAATATTTATTACATTTATACAGAACCTATTCTGTGCTGAGCTTTGGGCTAAGCAAGCTCTTTACACTTGTCTCATTTGAGCTCCACTACAACCCTGTGAGGTAGGGGGTGGTGTTATTCCCATTGTAAACCTTAAAATTCCTTAGACTTATAAATGTATGAAATTTCCGAAATTTCCAACATTTATAAGTCTAAGGAATTTTAAGGTTTACACCATCTCACAGTTGGGAAACTGAGGCAGACAAAGGTTAAGCGACACATAAAGCTGCTAGAGTCCAGAGTCCATTTATTTTACAATTATGTGCCTTATCAAGAAGACAGTAGAGAAGACAATATTATTTAGAGCTCTCGGACCCTCAGGGAGATTGAGGAAAGGCAGGATTTCTCTGAAAAATTAGAGATGATGTAGGGGAAGCATTATGTTATCGTTTTAATATTTATTTTCAGTTCCAAATGCTCTCCCTCCAACCTGTCTTCCTCCCATTGAGACATAAAGCATTCTGTAAACCTTCAAACACTAATACTGTCATTTTCTGCTCCCTTTAAATAAGAAGTCAATAGTCCAGGACTTTGCAGTAACTCTTCTTGGCTTCTAGGCATCAAGACAAGAAGGCTCAGGCAATAGAGCACCAACCACGCCTGGAATTGGAATCTAGCCTCAGATTCCTACTAGCTGGATGACTCTGGGCAAGTCACTTAACCTTGATTTGCCTTAGTTCCTCAACTGTTAAATAGGGATAACAGCACCTCCTTCTTCTTCCAGACCTGTTGCAAGGGTCAGATGGGAAAATATTTGCCAAGCATTTAGCATGGTGCCTGGCACAAAGTAGTTGTTTAATAAATAATTCCCTTCTCCTAGGCTCCTACGAGCTGTGCAATTAGAATCTGTTACCCTAAAAACTACGATCCCCAGCAAAACTACGATTCCCAGCACTCCACTCACTTCCTGTCCTTATGTGCTGACATAGATAGGATATAAATTCAGTGGAGTTCCGTGTCTCTCTCTTTACTTCCTGTTGCAGCTTTGGTGGAGCGGGGATTTTTGAGTAGGTAGAAAAACTTAGTCACAGGGTTCTGTTTTGTCAGATAATAAACTTTATAAGATAATACTTGAAGTATTGGACATCAATTTAAATCTTACAGAGCCAAGTGAGAAGAAATCTTTCAATTTCACACTCTATGTGTATAGCTAGAACTTGCTCTCCAGGACTCTAAATCCCAGCGTCTCATGTTCCTTCTTACATTATGTGCTAACATAGGGAGGATATAAGTTTTGTGTAGCCCCACCTCTCACTTTTTCCCCTGATTGCAACTGGGAAAGCAGGTTTTACTCAGGCTTTTACTTTTGTCCTTTTTCTTCTACTTCAAGTGATTATTAATAAATAAAATATGATACTTGGAGCTATTGGATATTAATTTAAATTTTACACATGTGACTCAATGGCAGGCAAAGCAATTCCATTCCCAATCCCATCTTCCCCTAAAAGGGAAGACAAACTTCCTGATAAGACTGGATCAAGTCAAAGCTACCAAAATGGTGAACAATATCATTCCAGGCACCAAATAAGGTCTATCAAGTCTCTGCCTGGTAATGCTTAAAAATTAGAATTCCATCATGTAGAAACCAAGTAAACAAAAGAGACTATGAAAGGATCTATTTAGAAAGCTGATTTTAATTTAATAAGTTATCGTGCATTTAGGTGAAAAGCAATTTAACTCGAAAGAGCATGACAAATTTAAAAAGTCACTGGAGCAAACAGCTTCTATCACTGCATCAAAATATAAAAGCAATATTTAGATGAACACGAAAATCCCCAGTCTAATGAGATCTCAAAGGGCAGATCTCCACCACACGCAACCCGCAGAAATTCACTGAGAAAAGCTCTCTTGAGCCAGATGAATAGTTAAATAGAAAAACCAATTCCATCAAGTTAGTTGACGATCGTGTAGTAGTTGGAAAAAAGCTCTTCTCCTTGCTGGATGTCCCTGAGTGCCACGAGAACCACACATCGCAACAGGCTGTGAGAAACCAAGGTGGAGAGCCGAGATGTGATTAAGTATCTGATCAATGTGGTACATCAGTTAAAAGTAGCCTAGCTTTGCATCTTTCAATACAAATGTAGCTGAGATAAACATGTTCCTTCCTTCTGATTCCCTGTTAACATTTAATTTTTAAATTTAATTTTATAATCAACTCAGAAGAGAGCAGAAGCTTTTCCCCCCTTTTTCACTGATACATAATAGAGCAACAAGACAAACATCAATCTGAAGAACATCATTGGCCTCCCAGAATCCTTTGCTTTTCTCAGGACTTAGCACAGAACCACTTTTTTTTTGAACCCTTATTTTCTCTTAGAATCAATACAAGGTATTGGCTCAAAGGCCAGGGTTAGGCAACTGGGGCTAGCTGTGTGACCATGGTTAAGTCCCTTAATCCTGTTGGCCTCAGTTTCCTCATCTGTAAAATGAATTGGAGAAGGAAACAGAAAACCACTCCAATATCTCTGCCAAGAAAACCCCAAATGGAAATGGTGTCATGAAGAGTCAGACATGACTGAAATAACTGGCCAACAAAAGCATGTATCAAGAACTTAATAAATGCCTGCTCAGTGATAGGCAAAGGAAAAATGTCAATCTCACAGCTTGCATATATTTTGTTTTTTTACTCCTGTATTCGTTTTGCGAAGTTATTTTAAGATTGGTTGGAGAGGATTCTCAGAGTGGTTTGAGCTACCCTGCTTCTACTCCGCCATCTTGGCTCAAGAACTGGACGTCTCCATATATTTTGTATATAGCAGAATGGCAAGGGACCTATGAGGCAATCTAGTCCAATAGCCTCATTTTACAGATGAGGAAACTGAGATCCAAGGAGGTTGGGCAACTCATCCAAAGTCAAACAGCTACTAAATAAATAACAGTCACAATTGGAACCCAGCTCCTTGGACCCCAGAGCTAGAGCTCTCTCCACTACACCACGCTACCTCCCCAACCAACAAGTTAGAAAACACAGTCAGTAACCTCAGAACCCACCAGGTAGCAGCTCCCTCCACTCTGTGGAGAGCTTCACAAGTCTTTCTGGTAATCTAAGATCTCCTCTGAGAAGGCTGGATTTCGTCTTTTGGCCCCCAAAACTAATTTTAAGGAACATAAGTTTTCACAATTGTGAATTGTTCTCTGGATGTTATATTTTAAATGTCTTTATTGGTATGTTCTCCAACGTGTGCATGTGTTCTCTTCCTTCACAAAGGCCCCCAGTTAAAAGACCAACCATTTAAAGCTCACTTCAATAAAGACAAAAGCTATTTTTGGACACAATTCAAGCACCTATTCTATACCAACACTGTGCGTAGAGTTGGGATAACTCAAGTTCAAATCCAGCCTTAGACATTTACTTAGCTGGGTATCCCTGGGCTTCTGCCTCAGTTTCCTCAACTGTAAAATAGGGACATTAACAGTACCTATCTCCCAGGGTAATTGTGAAGATGAAATGAGATAAAACTTTGCAAATTAAATGAAATGAATTAATTAAAAATAAAAATTAAATGAGAAAAATTTTTAATTAAATGAGATAAAATAAAATTAAATGATATAAGTTTGTAAATTAAGTAAGAAAATTAATTAAAAATAAAAATTAAATTATATTTAAAAGTTTAAATTAAATGATATAAATTAAAAATAAAATTAATTAATATAAAAATTATAAATTAAATGGGAAAATTAATTGAAAATAAAAATGAAATGATAAAAAAATTAAATTAAATGGTAAAATTAATTAAAAATTAAAATTAAATAATAAAACATTTTAAATTAAATGAGATAAAATTTATGAATTGAATTAGTACACTGCCTGGTATATAATAGGTACTATAGAAATGCATTTCCAAACCCTTCCTTCCCAAAGCCAGTTCTAAGGAAATTGATTCTCTGTAGACATGCTCACTCTATCGGCCTTCAAAATGTTACTTCTGTAGACTCAGCATGGTTGGAAAATGGTTGCTTGATTTCAAGATAGAGCATGTCTTCTGGTTTTCATTCTTTCCTCTATACTGCATTTTTAATAGCTACTTAAATGGGCAAAAAGAAACTCTTCATAATTAGTGTTAAGTCGGTCCCTTTCCTCAATTCAGAGTTCCCAAGTGTGGGTTTATGAACCCAAGGGAAACGGGGAGCAAGATACTTTAAATTGATTACAGTAAAACCTCATTTGAAGAAGTTGAAGGGTGAGAGAATTAGAGAATACTTGGAAAGAAATGTCTTTTTTTTTTTAAAGGATGTCTATTTTATCAACGAGTACCAACCAAAGGGCAAAAATGAAGTTAATTTAAAAATTACAATTCCCAAAGGCCTACGTTGTGTAATAATGCACCATAAGAACCCCAATTTATGTGAAATTCTTTTATTCAAAAGAATCACATCTTTCATAAATTAGACCTTAGAAATTCTTTTATTCAAAAAGAAGCTCTTCTTTGTTTGACACAGAAATTACTGTGAATTTCCAAACAGGGGCAGCTGACCTGAAAGAAGTATCCCCATCTGAGTGGCACAAATTTTTTTTGGCTCGCTGCTTATGCATTTTATCTTACCCCCCCCAAAAATGGATCTGAGGTCGAAATCTACACACTAGACACATAAATATACTCAGAACCACCATTCTGATTTGCAGCCTTTTCTAACCCTCCAGCACTTCATTAGATGCTCATTTTGCCTCTCCGGTGGTGCTCCTTCACCATGCCCACTTTTCAACATGTTTTGGAGGCTACAATAGAAGGGACGGAGAAACTCTGGCCACAGAGATGATTGTTTTCGGGGAGCGTTTTTCATTTCAAACAGTCGTATGTTTTACACAACAACTGGGGAAACAATAGGGGACAGCATAATTATCTGTAACCATTATCTACCTGCCTTCACAGGAATTTGTATTTAGACAAATAAGGCCAGTCTATGTCATCTGGGTCATGTCTGACTCTTCATGACTCCACCTGGGGTTTTATGGGCAACGATCCTGGAGTGGTTTTCCATTTCCTTCTCCAGCTTTACAGATGAGAAAACTGAGGCAAACAGAGTTAAGTGACTCGCCCTGGGTCACCCAGCTGGTAAGGTCTTTCTGCCTCCAAGCCCAGAATTCTATCCACTGAACCCTGGAGGGTTAAGTAATGACCTAATTCTGACCCCCGTTATCATCTGATGCTAATGTGTTCCAGAAGATGAAAGTCTTCTTCTTGCTCCGGCTCTACTAGTCTATCTTGGGCCAAAAGCTCCACGTCTTTCCCAAAGTATGCCCTACAGAATCCTGGTGTTTGATTCAGTAGGGAGAATGAAATGGTCAGAACCTGTGATTTCTCTGGCACAGGGAACTCCCTGGGGAAAAAACCCCTGACCAATGCAGGCTGGCACTTTCTCTGCAATTTATTATCTTAAGAGAGCTGCCCAGAACAGAGACGTTAAGTAGCTGGCCCTGTATGGACCAGAAGCAGGTCTTGAATCCATGCTTTCCTGTCTCCCAGTTCTCTATTACGAGAAAAAGGCCATCTCCTTTTCTGTTCAGTTGAAAGAAAATTCCAAGGTAAAATGTCAGAGTTAGCATTGTGTTCTGCTAAAAACACTATGAACTCTTGTATGAATTATCGTGCAACAATTTGGGGAGTATGAGAATAGGTTTAATTTCCTCTGTTTATTCAAAGTTCCCTCCAACTTCCCCCAGTAGTTAATCCCCATGTTTATCTCTCCTTTCCTACCTTCCCACACCAAGCCAGCATTTGTGGATTTTATTTCAGACCCTGAGAAAGTTGGGGGGCCAAATTAATTTGGGAAATGCTGGGCTACACAGCTTTTTTTTTTCCTCTCAGAAAAATGGCTAACATGAGGCAAGAGATAGATACAAACCACTCTTCTGAGAGATGCTGACCTTCGTGTGTCACGGCTGAACATGATGTTTGGAAGATACTGCTTCAATTCCATGGGGAAAAGTTCAGGCACATCGAATTCCTGATAACACACATTAGCTGCCTTGTCTAGAGAGAAAGGGGTCAGGGGAGGGGGAGGGATGGGGGGGTAGGGAAGAGACAGAGAGAAAAAGAGGGGGGAGAGAGAAAGAGAGGAGTAGAGACAGAGAGAGGGAGGGAGACAGAGAGGGAAAGGGAGAGACAGAGAGAGACGGAAACAGGAAGGAAGAGAGAATGAGAGACAATCAGAGAGACGGAGGGGAGAGATAGAAAGGGAAAGAGAAAGACAGAGACAGAGAAACAGAGAGAGGAGGGAGGTGGGAGGGAGGGAGGGAAGAAGAGCAGGAGAGAGACAGAGACAGATAAAAACAGAAATATAGAGACAGACACAGAGAGGGGGGAAGAGAGAGATGGGGAGGAAGGAAAAGAGGGAGGGAGATACATAGACAGAGTCAGACAGAGACAAAGAGAGGGAGAGGGAAAGGGGAAGGAAGGAAAAGAGAAAGAAAGAGGCCAAGAGAGGGAAAGGGAGGAGAAAAAGATAAGAAAGGGAGGGAGAGAGGGGAAAAAGAGAAGGAGAAAGAAAGGAAGGTAGGGGAAGAGAGAGGGAAAGAGAAAGAACAAGAGGAGAGGGATGAAGGGAGAGAGAGAAAGAGAGGGAAACAGGAGGGGTAAAGAAAGAGAAGGAAAGGGGGAAAGAGAGGTAAAAAAGAGAGGAAGGGGAAGAAGGAGAGGGGGAGGAGAAAGATTTTGTGAGTTGGTAATTTTTTTTTCCTGAACTTAACCAAATAAGATGAGCATTTCCTCATACAAAGCACAAAGCAAGAAGGGGATTGCCAACAAACCCATAAGGCAGTACCATGCTTCTCCCTCCAAGGTTACAAGAAATTCAGCAGGTTATTTTCAACCTGGCATACTTGCCTGTGTTGTCTACTGAACCTGAATGAGGCTTTTAAAAAAACCTAACAAAGAGATCGAGCATTTCTTATAACCACTGTAGTATTTTGTATAGTAAAAATCATCTCATAAATAAATGGCTAAACCAATTTGGCCTCTTCTTTCCCCGTGGTCTGAAGGTCCCGGAGAGGGTAAATTACTAGATCAAAGCCACATGGGAAGCTAACGCCCAGTTTAACAAGGCTGCCGAGATCTAATTCTAGTGTGACATGTTCAATATACCATGTAAAGTCAGGAAAAAAATAACCAGCAGATTATTCTGAAGAAAGGGGAAATGTCAAAACATCCTGGTCAATAAGGACAAGGGGGGGGGGGGGGCGTTCACTTCCCAATAATAAAACCAAAATGATAAAAATAGGGTTTCTGGGTAGGTGACCTTAATATGACTGCTGAAAAGAGCACCCAAATGTCACACTCTTAACAGAGTCATCAGTGCATTTACTAGTCTAACCACATAACAATCCTGCCTTAAAGGAAAAGCTGCTACATGGTTTTCCCACTCGCAGGACTTGCCTCCTGCATGGCTGCAAAAGCTTCCTGTCAGAGCAACTGGCCCATTTTACGCCTGTGGTCCTAAGCAAGACTCTTTCCGCTATTTTCAAATTCTTGAAACAAAAATTAGCTGCAAGAGTTCTGTGCATGAGGATGCTTATGGACAGGGGCCAACCTGGCAGTTGAGAACCAAGGAAAGCTTCCTATTTCCAGCCTTGTGTTTTAAAATTCCACTACTTCATCACCTCAACAAATGGTGATTAAGTACCTACCGAGACACTAGGGATGCAAAGGGGAAATAACACAGGGACCTGCCTTCAAAGAGCTGACAATCCAAGAGGGAGGGGATGAACATGACCACAGAACAGGAGCTGGAAGGAACCTTTGAAATCTTCTTGCCTAATCCCCATTTCTTCATTGCTGACACGGGGAACTATGGATATGTACCATTAAAAAAAATCATCATAAGCTCATCTAAGTGGACTGAGAGCCAGGCCTAGGGCACAAAGTCCTGGGTTTAAATCTGGCCTCAGACATGGGTTAGCTGTGTGACCCTGGCCCCAATGCCTAGCCCTTACATTCTGCCTTAGAACCAATACACAGTACTGACTCTAAGACAGATAGTAAGAATTTGAAAGAAAAAAAAAGGAGAGAGGAGAGAAAGAAACGAAGAAAGACAAAGGAGAAAGAGAGAAAGGGAGAAAGGGAGAAAGAGAGAAAGGAAGAAAGAAAGAAAGAAAGAAAGGAAGGAAGGAAGGAAGGAAGGAAGGAAGGAAGAAAGGAAGGATGGAAGGAAGGAAGGAAGGAAGGAAGGAAGGAAGGAAGGAAGGAAGGAAGGAAGGAAGGAGGAAGGAAGGAAGGAAGGAAGAAAGAAAGGAAGAAAGAAAGGAAGAAAGAAAGAAAGAAAGAAAGAAAGAAAGAAAGAAAGAAAGAAAGAAAGAAAGAAAGAAAGAAAGAAAGAAAGAAAGAAAGAAAGAAAGAAAGAAAGAAAGAAAGAAAGAAAGAAAGAAAGAAAGAAAGAAAGAAAGAAAGAAAGAAAGAAAGAAAGAAAGAAAGAAAGAAAGAAAGAAAGAAAGAAAGAAAGAAAGAAAGAAAGAAAGAAAGAAAGAAAGAAAGAAAGAAAGAAAGAAAGAAAGAAAGAAAGAAAGAAAGAAAGAAAGAAAGAAAGAAAGAAAGAAAGAAAGAAAGAAAGGAAGGAAGGAAGGAAGGAAGGAAGAAAGAAAGAAAGAAAGAAAGAGAGAGAGAGAGAGAGAGAGAGAGAGAGGGAGGGAGGGAGGGAGGAAGGAAGGAAGGAAGGGAGGGAGGGAGGGAGGGAGGGAGGAAAGTAGGGAGGGAGGGAAGGAGGAAGGGAGGGAGGAAAGAAGGGAGGGAGGAAGGAAGGAAGGAAGGAAGGAAGGAAGGAAGGAAGGAAGGAAGGAAGGAAGGAAGGAAGGAAGGAAGGAAGGAAGGAAGGAAGGAAGGAAGGAAGGAAGGAAAGAAGGAACTTTTTTGATATATTGTCTTGTTTTCTGAAAAATTCTCCCCTCTTTTTTTTATATCTGGAAAATGTAGGTGATATAAAAACAAAATTAAACAAATCCTGCCTTAGACAGTTACTAGCTATGTGACCGTGTACACGTCATTTGACCTTTCTTGGACTCAGTTTCCTTATCTGTAAAATGCTGATAGTAGCATGTCAATGGGAGAGTGATATTTGTAAGGCATCTTTGCGTACCTTAAAGTAGGAGATGGGATAGGATAGGTGAGAGCCAAGTAGCAGAGAGCTAGTGAGTTTCTCTCTATAAACGTCTCCTAATAGATCTAGAAAATGCAGCAGATTCAATCTTGATGAAGTCCAGAAAAGGTCACAGGGAGCCCTTTGTCCAGTTCAGCTCAGCAGAGGGAGAGGGACAGAGCAGTCTGTGGATGGGCACGGGGTTGCTCAGGAACCTGCACACCAAGGAGCCTGGCAGCACTCCGTTAGAGGCCACGTGCCAGGAGAAGAGGACTTTTGCCAGAGTAACCACAGACTCACTAGAGCATTGGTATAAAGACAGTGCCAACTGCCAGCTACCTAGACCCAGGACAGAGTGAGGAGGGCACCCCTACATGGCAATGGTGCTCCTGCATAGGGAAGCCCAGAGCTGAGTACGGAGAAAGGAGGACATTTAGAGGCAGACAGCAGCCGGGGCAACAATGGTGGGACCCTAAGTAACAAGGTCTGGAATCCAAGAACAAAGAGGAGTCCACTCTTCTGCTGCTTTGGACCAACAGAACTTTCCACCCAGCCAGGGAGGACTGAGTCCATCAGTATCTCTTCTTCTCAGATCCAAACCTAGGTCAGGAACGTGCAGAGTTCAGACCAGGGAGTAGCAGTCAAACTGCTGCCTTGAATCAGACTATTTTGGGAGTACTGAAATTTTGCAGGTTCCCAGCCTGTGCTTGAGAGATCCTGGAATAACACAGCACTCAGAACCCCAAGAAAGCAGCAACAGAACCATCCCAGAACATCCCTCCGGAAGTATTGAAGCCCAGCCCTAACATCAAGTCCAAAGTCAGGAAGTAGGCTGGAAAAAGGAAAAAGAAGACCATCATATGGAGCTATCATGGTGGCAGAGGACCCCCAAGACACAAATATAGAAGAAGAAACTGTTCCCCAAACATTTATAAACACGGCTTCAGAGAAAAACCAAAGCTTGGGCACAAATTTAGCTAGAATTCCTGAGTTTAAAAATATTTTTATAAATGGTATGAGCGTGCTTGAGATAAAAATTGAAAAAGAAATTAAAGTTATGGAAGAAAGAATTAGAAAGGGAATTAACAGCTTGACTCATGAAGCACGAAATCTTGTCCAGTAAGAAACTCTAAATATCTGAATGAACTTAATAGAAACCAATGTTACCTCTATGAGGTAACAAGAAATGCTAAAGCAAAGTCAGAAGACTGAAAAAAAAATTGGAAGAAAATGTAAGCTATTTATTTCGTAGCAAAAATAACTGACCTAGAAAACAGGTCAAGATAGAAAAATTAAGTCATTGGTCTATGTAAAAGCCATAATTTCTGCCTGCTTCAGTTTCTTCATCTATAAAATGAGAATAATAATAGCATCTACCTTACAGGGCGGTCATGAGGAGCAAATGAGATAACCATCGTAGCACAATGCCTGATACCTAGTAGGTGCTATATAGTAGTAGTGGTAGTCTCTCGGTGACCGAGAATGATAATTGTCTTTGTGCATTATCATCTATTGATGTACCCTCATGTGGCTTTGAAGCTATATAAATGTTAATTATTGTTATTGTGTACAGGAAATAGCAAGTAGGCAAGTTTAGAACGTCAGTTCTCTCAGAAGGAGAAATGGAAAATCAGACTGGAAAAGTAGGTTCAAGATAGACTACAAAGATTCTAAGTGACAAACAGGTGTTTGTATTTTGAGAGTGAGGGATGACCTGGGCAGACTTGTCTGCCAGCTGTGCAGAAGCTATATCAGAGATCAAAAAGACAGGGAAATTAGTGCCAGGTAAGAGGCGGTGTGGTCCGATAGTAGAAGGAGCAACCCCGTGCCCATCCACAGACTGCTCTGTCCCTCTCCCTCTGCTGAGCTGAACTGGACAAAGGGCTCCCTGTGACCTTTTCTGGACTTCATCAAAATTGAATCTGCTGCGTTTTCTAGATCTATTAGGAGACGTTTATAGAGAGAAACTCACTAGCTCTCTGCTACTTGGCTCTCACCTATCCTGTCCCATCTCCTACTTTAAGGTACGCAAAGATACTTTACAAATATCACTCTCCCATTGACATGCTACTATCAGCATTTTACAGATAAGGAAACTGAGTCCAAGAAAGGTCAAATGACGTGTACACGGTCACATAGCTAGTAACTGTCTAAGGCAGGATTTGAATTTAGGTCTGATTCCAAATCCAGTGTTCTATCCACTGAGCCACCCAGCTGCCAAATAATAGCCAGCATTCACAAGGTGTTTTGTTCCCAAAGCACTTGATCAATAGCAGCTCACTTTATCCTCACCACATAAATAAAAATTAATCTTGGCGGCTTTCTACTAAATTTATAGCCCTGCTTCCAGCTTGCCAGAGATGGCTTACACAGATAAGTGCCAGAACCGCTCGCCAGGAGAGAGCTTCTTCCACAAGGCCAAAAAATGGCCAAGAGAGAGTGAGCTGCCCCGCTTTACTTGCTGACTTTTTCAGCTTAGTCTAAATCTTTCCCCTGAGATTTTCTGGTTGGCCAGAGTTTCACTTCAGTCCCTTCACATGACAACCCTTGACTGCCATTGGCCAGGAATCTCGCCTGCCACTGCCACAATGGTGTACACAAACCATGTAAGTGAATGGAGAAAAGGGGATTGAGATGAGAGATGCTGTGAAGGTAAAATTAAAACAACTTGAAAACTTATTGAATGAGGAAAGAGGGAGCAGGGGAGGGAAATAAGGGAGAGGGAGAACTGGATACTATAAAATTGGGAGATCAGAAAAATGGCAGAGCCCTTGACAAAAATAGGGGACTTAGGAAGAGGTGTGGATTTAGAAAGAGCGATGTTAAATTTTGAGTGTGTTAAGTTTGAGATGTCTATGGGATATGCAGGTAGAAATAAGCCTAAGATACTTGATGTTGGGACGGGAGCTCAGGAGAGAGTGGAAGGCTGTTTATATTGTCATCTGCACAAATGAGATCTCCAAGGAGAAAAGAGGCTTTGTATCAGATCCCTGGGATGAAGTCCCACATAGTTACCAGGATCTTGATGATAACCTAGTAAAGTCAAGGAGGTCAAAAGAATGAGAAAAGGGGATTCGATTTGGCAATTAAGAAACCACCAGTTCTTTGGAGAGAGCTGCCAAATGATGAGATTGGAAACCACATTGTAGAGGGTTTAGAAAAGAATTAGAGGAGATAGAAGGTGGCCCTTGAGTGTAGAAAACCTTCTCAAGGAGCTTAACCAAGAAGAGAGAGAGATAAGATGGTGGATAAGGAGCCAAAGGACAATGGAAATTTCAAAAGGGGAAGAGCAAAAGCTCAAACACTGGAGAGGACACAATGAGAACAGGAGGCTTACTCAGGAGTATGAATGATCAGAGCTAAGAGGTAACACGGGGTTACCTCTGAACTAGGGTGGTTGCAATGGGAGCAGAAAAGAGAGAGAAAAATTGCAACATCTGAATTAACAGAACTTGGAAATGTACCAAATATAGAGGATAAAGAGAGAGAGAAATCAAGAAAGATGCAGAAACCTGTGACTGAGAGCTCATAGTGGCATCGATTATGGTAGTGATGCTGGAGAAAAGAACAGACTGAGGGGGGAACAGATAATAGAGAAAATAAAGAGATGAATGATAAAGATAAAGCAGATATATAGAGAAATGACAGATCGAGGAAAAGAGATATTGCTAGAGATAGATGATTGGTAGATAATTGCTAGAGATAGATAATAGATTAAACAAATAGAAATAGATGGTAGAGATAAAAGAGAGATAGATGATTGATCAAGAAAAAGATATAGGTAAATATAGATGACAGAGATACAGAGAAAGACATAGATACTGACAGTAAGCAATAGCAGTAGGAAGAGATTAATGATTAGTTAATAGACAATAGCTAGATAAAGGACAGACAAAAGAGATAGAAAGGAATAAAAATAAAAAAGTGAGATGGAGACAGGTAGATATAGGAGATATTGATAAATGATAGATTAGAGACCTACAAAGAGAGAGATGAGCGTGAGAGGAAGAGTTAGATATTGATAGAAAGAGATAGATCATACTTCCAGGCTTTGTCTACTTAGACCCACTCTATATAATCCCTGATGATGAGAGCATTCAGAGGGGACCCATGTTATCTCTTCTTATAACGTTATCAGTTTACCCTTGTTTAGTTCCTTATTCATTCATGTTTACCTTTTTATACATCTTTTTATTCCTGTGTTTGTACTTCAACTTTCTGTAGTTCTCCTTTTCATGAAGAATATTTGGAAGTCCTCTATTTAATTAAAGATACATTTCTTCCCCTGAAACATTACACTTAGTTTTGCTGGGAAAGTGATTCTTGGCTGTAGCCTTTGGCTTCTGAATATTGTATTCCAAGTTCTTTGTTGCTTTATAGAGGTGGCTGCTAAATCAGTGTGATCTTAACTGACTCCTCAGGATTTGAATTTCTTCTTTCTAGCTGCCTGCAGTATTTTTCCTTTGACCTAGAAACACTGGATTATGGCTATGATATTCCTAGGAGCATTCCTACGTCTGTGCATTTAAAAAAAATAGTTGATGATAAAGGAGTGGACGGCATAGAGTAGAATTCTGTCACGCTTTTCCCAAAAGAATTTGGCCACAGAATACTTTCAGTTAATGAAAAATATGGACAGAACCCCAAAACATTGGGACAGAAGTATGCGATACCCATGAACTCTGGGCTGTTGGAGAAGATGCTGGACATTGTCATAAGAAGGGAAATAAGCCTATTTTTCATTAAAAATGTTTAAAGAACGGTAGGTTGAGTCTGCTCCTCTCATTTCAGAGGACTCCTGAGAGTCACTAGTTTGCCCAAAGTGACTTTGGACTGGACTAGCCTGGGGAGGAGAAGGCAGGGCTAGACAGATGTTCATTTAGAGCAGCTCCAGGGGAGCTTGTAGGCTGACCCAAGCCTTCAAAAAAAGCCCACTGTCCTTAGATTCCAGTAAGAAACGGGAGAGCTAACAGTCTGGTCAGACTTATATCTCCAGAGTATTGAGTCTGGCTCTTGGCGCCATATTTAAAGGGGAACCTTAATAAAGCTCAAGGTCTAGGAACTAGTCTAATTCCTGCATTTTACAGGCTGATGGTTGATGATGATGAAGATGATACCTGCCATTTAGACAGCATTTTAAGGTTGGCAAAGCGCTTTAACAAGTATTATCTCATTTGATCCACACAACAAACTTGGAATGTAGGTCCTATCATGATCCTCATGTTATAGATGAGGAAACTGAGGCTGACAAAGGTCAACTGACTTGCCCAGGCTACAGATAGTATCTGAGTGAACTCTGGTCTTGCTGGCTTCTACCTGGTACCATGGCAGCGATGCCCAGGGAAATTCAAATTCAGGGACTCAAGCACAAGCAACAAAGCAACATTTGAGTCCAGATCCTCTAACTCCAGAGCTAGTGCTGATACCACTAGACCTTGCTGGATCCTACAGAAGGGCAACCAGGATGCTCAAGAAGACCTCAAAGATCATGTTGAATAAAGATCAAAGGAAGCAACTAGAGATTTTGTTGTTCAGTCCTTTTCCAGTCACGTTCCACTCTTTGGGACCCATTTGGGGATTTTCTTGGCAAAGAACCTGGAGTAGTTTCCATATGCTTTTTTCAGATGAGGAAACTGAGGCAAGCAGGGTGAAGTGACTGACTTAGGGTCACACGGCTAGTAATGCTTCGACTATAAAATCCACCTGGATGGTGGATGCATGATTGCTGTCCTCAAGTAGCTGATGGGCTTTTAGATTTTCTTGGTTTCACTGCAAAGGCAGGAACAAGAGGCAGAGACAAACTTGGGTCTCATCTAGGAAATCAGAACTGTCTCAAGGTGGTACAGCCTGCCCCCCTCACTCACAAGAGATCCTCTTCTTCCAACTCTTACCTTTGATCTTAAAATTCCAAGGCAGAAGAGCGGCAGAGGCTGGCAATAGGGATGAGGGACTCACCCAGGCTCACAGAGCCAGGAAGTATCTAAGGCAGATCTGAACCCAAAGTCTTCCTGACTCCAGACCTGGCTCGGCATCCACTGAGCCGCCCACATCTCCCAAGAGTTTTCCAAGAAGGGCTAGACTAAGACCCCTTTGGTTCGCAGAAGGCGACCTGCTCCCTCTGCAAGCCAAACTCCGGGGCTTTGAGATCCCTCCTAATTCTAAGACTTTGTCAAGCTTCAAGAGCACTTGAGAAGGTGCAAGAAAAACATACGCCGCCATGGCAAAGGCATTCCGCCATTCTCCAGAAACCCAGCACAAGTCAGACACGCCCCCAAAGTGCATGCCGGCTTACCATTGGAGCAATTGTTCACATACTGCCCCACGGCCAGGGGGTTTTGGACCTCCGAGGTCAGCCATGTGCAGTCACTCATTTTAAAAGGGCCCAGTTGGTCCCTCCCATTGCATGACCTAAAACAGGGAAACATATGAAGTCAAAGACTGGTCTCCTCTAACTTGAAGAAACAGAATGTGAAAAGGTGTTATTAAGCATTATTAAATTAATATTATTAAACATTCAAAACAGAATTCTAATTAAAATATGTTCTACCACTCAAAAAATCAGACTCCACGCCCCAATGCCAATCACTAAATATTACTAATCTAGTCCTTTTTCTTTTCTTTTTTAAACCCTTACCTTCTTTCTTAGAGTCAATACTGTGTATTGGTTCCAAGGCAGAAGAGAGGTAAGGGCTAGGCAATGGGGGTCAAGTGACTTGCCCAGGGTCACACAGCTGGGAAGTGTCTGAGGCCAGATTTGAACCTAAGACCTCCCATCTCTACGCCTGGCTCTCCATTCACTGAGCCACCTGGCTGCCCCCTACTAATCTATTTCTTAAGGCAGGTGATATAGAGAAGCTCTTTACCTGAATTTTTTTTTAAACCCAACTTTCTGTCTTAGTGACAACTCTAACACAGAAAGGCAAGGACTAGGGGGAAATGAGGTTAAGTGATTTGCCCAGGGTCACATAGCTAGGAAGTGTCTGAGGACACATTTGGGATTTCTTGTCTCAAGGTCTCTCTATCCATTGAGCCACCTTCCTGCCCCTTTATCTGGATTTTTAATTCAAGTATAATGTGTAGGGGAAAGAGAATTAAATGTGGGGCCAGAAGATATGTGTTCAAATCCTGGATCTATTATTTATTAGCTAGGTCATCTTGCATTGGGAATTTAACCTTTTTTTCAAACTCCGTTTTTTTTTTGCAATAAAAATGAGCTTTTACTAGATGATTCCTAAGGTCCTTTACAGTTCAAAATCGATGTCAGGAAACAAGTATTTATTTGCATTTATTTTGTGCCAGGAATCCCTACAGTCAAGGAACTCACATTCTAATTGGGGAGACTACCAGTGAACAATGTTCAAAACAAAACATTTTCCATGTGCATAGAAGATGTGGAAAGAATAAATGGGAAGTAGTCTAAGTAGTTGTCGTATTTAGTAGTTCAACTGTGGTATTGTACAAGCATTAAGAAAAGTATTATTTGGTTTATATCTAAGTGAACAGTAACTGGAGAGAATGGAGGAAAAAAATGTGCCTGACTTAGAAGTTTAATTTATTCCATTGAATAGGTGCCTGCATGAATGTTAACATTTTAATATTTTTTAATCACTGCTTAACTTGTGACTAATTGCTTCAAATACTGGTCAATACATCCTACGAAGGGAAAAAAATTTGACAGGAACTCAGCATCTGCTCTTACTTTTTAAAAAAGTATTAGTGGCAAGACATCCTGTTTTCCTTCATATGTTCCACTTAATAAAAACCAAAAATAGTGGAATCCCACACCCCAAATAAATGACTGCCTAAAATACAATCTAAGTAGTAATAGGAGAAACTGAGGAAGGGGCTTTTGAAGAAGGTAGGATTCGAGATGAGTTCTGAAGGAAGCTGGGGAGGGAAAGAATATGATCCTCGTAACCAAATAAAAATGTTCTAGATTGATGAAATAAAATTAAAATTAAAAAAAAAAACCTGGGAAGATTTCTATGCAAACTGATGCAAAGAGAAGTGAGCAAAACTAGGACAACATTAAACATGGCAACAGCAATATTGCATGACAATCCATTGTGAAAGACAGCTATTCTGTTCTATACAATGATCCAAGGCAATTCCAAAGACCTAAGAAAAAAACATAAAAATAGATCAACTCTAGTATTATTTTTATTACTTCCTGTTATGTTATATTATTCTATTTAAATAGAAAGTGCTGGAGCAGATTTGATGGAATGGGACTGTGAGTCTGCCTTGGCGAGGAGGACTACCTCTATCTATGGCATGTGACAAAAGGAAAGAAATGTCTGGATTTCTGCTGTGAAATCTAAATGTTTTCTTGTTTCTTGTTGTCAACTTACCTGTACACAACTTTTGATATTCCTTTATCATTTCCATCAATAAGCATCCCATCTAGGCATCTAAAAATGAATGGATTTCCAATGGACTGGAAGAAAATTGGCTCATGCTGCTGATACACCGTACCTATTAACACAAGACAGGAACACGGACATATTACATCCACAAACATCTGGGCAGCTTTGTTTTGAGGGAAAACTCAAGGCTCTTCCTTTTCCCTAATATATTCTGGCCTTTTATAAGAGACTTGAAAGAGCTCAGAATGCCTGGTGGGTAAGAATCTAATTTTTGTTGGTAGATTTCACTCTAACTCTCTACCTCTTAAATAAAAAAAAAACATACAGAAACTGCTAGAACATTAAACTTTGCTCTCTCTGACTTCTCAATCGACTTTTGGGAGATGTTAAACTGTCTCATCACACAGATTCAATTCAATAACACAAAACAATTATCTTGGCAACTGACAATTTAAGGTTCATTATTATTATTATTATTAAAAGGTGAGCATTTAGTTTGTATTATGAAACCTTTGAGAAATGAGTTTTGTTCATTTGAAGTAAAAAAGGAAAGCGCTGTTTACTCATGTCTGACTCTTCCTGACCCCATTTGGGGTTTTCCTGGCAAAGACACTGGAGTGGTTCTCCATTTCTTTTTCCAGCTCATTTTACAGATGGGGAAACTGAGGGTAAAGTGACTTGGTCAGGGTTACAAAGCTAGTCTGTGTCTGGGATCACATTTGAACCCAGGTTTTCCTGACTCCAGGCCTGGTGCTCTATCCACTATGCTACTTAGCTGCTTCAAGGGAAGCAGGATGGTGCATCTAAAAAAATAAAAAGAGGAAGAGGAGGAGGAGGAAGAAGAGAAGGAGACAGAGACACAGCAGCAGCAGCCTTACTTCTGGAGTCAGCAGTAGATGTAAGTTCAATTCTACCTCTGACAATTGCTAACTAAAATCATAAGCCAGTCACTAAGAACCCTCTAAGCCTTGGTTTTGTCGTCTTCTCAAAAATGCAGAGAAAACCTGTAGTATAGACTTTAAAGCTTCTGTGAGAATGAAAAGAGATGTTTATAGAACTTTACAAACTTCAAAAACCCTATGTCAGAGGGCAGCTGGGTGGCACAGTGGATAGAGAGCCAAGCCTAGAGACAAGAGGTCCTGAGTTCAAATATGACCTCAGATACTTCCTAGCTATGGGATGTTGGGCAGAACATTAAACCCCAGTTGCTTAGCCCTTACCACTCTTCTGCCTTGGAAACCAGTATTTAGCATTGATTCGAAGAGAGAGAAGGTAAGGTTTGTTTGTTTTTTTAAAGGACTATATAGCAGGCATTATTTTTAATAAAGCAATTTAAACAAAAATCACAATGGAGATTTTCTGACCATTCTAACTCTGGGAAAGTTTATTATTTGCAAAAACACTCAAGAAAAAAAAATTTAATAATCAAAAAGGCTGAAAATACTGTAAGTCTTTTCTGAAGAATGTATTCTGTAATCACTAATCACTGTAGTGTGGAAACTCCTTCCAGTGATGAAGATAATTTGTAATTTCGAGTCTCAAGAGACTAGTTCGGGGTAATTGTTTGGAGGAATTGAGCTACTTGCCCTGGGTCACCTCTAATAGGTGAGAAGGTCTCCCTGGCTTAAAGGTTAGCCCTCTATTCTCTCTAGCCACCGTTTTTCATTGAAATCTATAACGATAAAAAATAAAATGCTTCATTTCCCAAATACAAAAAGAATTGAAAAGTTCTCTGAACTGACTCATGAGGTACTATCTCTGTTTTCTATATTGTTATCTACACCCTCGCGTTAAAGTCGGTACATTTCTGTGGCTTTTTCTCCTGTTTGCCAAATACTTACATAAATGTGTCAGTGTAAAAATCAGAACGCTCTCTGAGTTTATGCACAATTTAGGTGCAATAAAAATATTTATTATAATAAACACACCAAAATATTATCTCAGATATTAACTCAGCTGATAACCTACGGACAACAGAGGGACAGGCGCTTGCCACTTTACTGGATCTATTTGCATTTCATTCAATCAATAAGCATTTATCAAACACCTACTATGTATCAAGAATGTCTTGGTAGGGCTAGTGGCTGGGTGGATAAAGTGCCTCCATGTCTTCAGTCCTGGTCTCAGACACTTCCTAGCTGTGTGACCCTGAGGAAGTCATTGAACCCCCATTGCCAGCCCTTCCTGCTCTTCTGCAATCACATTTTTATAAATAAAATAATTTGACCATAGATCTAGGGCTGGAAGGGAACTCAGAGACCTGCAATATTTTTTTGTAATCATAAGATACTCTTGAGTCCATTGGATTTGAAGCTGGAAGAGAGCGATAATTAGTATCGGTTTAAAAGAAAAGAATGTGTTAGTAAACAAGTGAATATGTCAGTACCAGGATACATAGACACAACTGTTCCTTTTGGCACAAATCCTCTGGTAACAAAAACACCTTTTCCAGCAGAAATCAATGAACTAGTTTCTCGGGAAATACTGAAGCCCAGTGTATTAAAGAGAACTTCTCCAGGCTGGCAGAGCTTTTGTTGCTGAATTCTGTTTACAGGCTTTTCCGTCCTTGGATGATGAGAAACCAGCGAGTGCTGATACTCCGATTTAATGGCTTCTGGAAGCAAGACAAGGATGTCCGTTTGTCTACTGAAATCATTTATGAACAGAGCCCGAAAGACTTTGAGTATTGCTCCTAAGACATCTTCATCTGGAATAATTTTGTCTTTGGAGTTGTCTGGAACGTATCTCAAGGTCCTGAAAATGGGAAAAAGTCATCATTCACTATTCTCTGCCAGAAACCAAAGGAAAATGCTACCTTTAGAAAAGCCTGGTGGATCTCCACTGGGAAATGGATGGCGATGCTCAAGCCTGCGAAGGGCAGAATGTCCAGCACTGCTTAGACTAGCCTGAAGTTGCCCTCACTCTGCAGTTCATCTGAGCAGCATCCCCTGGTCTGAAAAGGAGCTTTCATGCTTTCAGTCTGGGATCCTCATCTCCCAGGACGTCTTTCTGCAAACGTGTTGTAAGTGTCCCACAGAGGAGAGAAGTCACATTTGTGAATAAAATCATGCAATCAGAGATCTAGGGCTGGAAGGAAACTCAGGGACCTACAATATCTCCTTGTCACAATAAGATGACCCTGAGTGCACTGGATTTGAAGCTCTAAGAGAGCTTAGGGATCTGGTTATACAGATTAGGCAGTTTGGCAAAGGACCGTTCGGCATCTATCTCCTGAGGACCAGCTTAGCTGAGGATGGAGATGCTCATGACCAGAAAGTTGGTCCCAGAGTCAGGAATTTTTCCACCACAAACTGGGAAGTCTTGAACCTTTCACATTGGGTATTAGTAGAGTGAGAACCCAATGGAATCACGGATTCTTTCAAAGCACTGAAAGAGGCCAGTTAAGTTATTTCAGTTCATTCTTCCTCAGTTCTATCTGCTTGACTTTGGGGAGATTAAATTAGTTTTTTTAGATTTTTGTCTTTCCTTTTTAAAAGGCACGTAAATAATTTCTGCCTAAAACATCAACTGCATCAATGCCCCAAACTCATTATTCGATTTCTGAAGCAAGTTATCTTTGCAAAACTCTACTGGGGGCATCTGGTTTGTAAAAGCCTAAAGTTAAATATTGTGTACAGGTTACTGGACCATAGACATCTTTAAGGCAGAGGCCCTGCCTTACTAACAGATCTCACAAACTCTGGTTGTTTAATCGACATCAGCTGATTGATTTCATTGTTCAGTTCTGTGGGATTCTTCATGACCCCATTTGGTTTTTTCTTGGCAAAAACACTGGCGTAGTTTTCTATTTCCTTCATTTTACAGATGAGGAAACTGATACAGTTAGGAAATGCCCGAGGTCAGATTTGAACCCAGGAAGATGAGTTTTTCTGACTCCAGGCCAAGTGCTCTAGCTATTGTACCACCTAGCTGCCCAATTTGATTATCCCTCAGTTTGCTTCTTCTTCTTGACTTGAGAAAATTATTTAATAAAATCTATCATAGCATTAACCCAATTCTTTATCATTATTTAGAAATGATTGTACTTCTCCGATTATCTTATCTAATTTGCTTTCATGACTTTATATCTACAGTATAAGAATTATACAATTGCAATGCTGATTTTAGGGGGCTGTGGGTCTGTGACTTTCTTTATAATTCATTAATCTCTCCAGATCTCAGTTTTGTCACGTGTAAAATGGGGGAAAGGGGTTGGAGCAAGTTAACAAGCTTTACAAGTCCACTATAGCTCTAAATCTTATGATTATATTTTAAAGTGTTTTTTTCACAGATCTGAGCTCATGTGTAAATCTTGCCTCCTTTTGTGTTGTCTCCCTCTAGCCTCTACCCCATTAGATAGTAAGTTCTCTGAGTATAGGCATTGTCATTCTTTTTTATTAATTGCATCCCTGTTGCTTAGTAGATGCTTAATAAATGTTTATTGGATTGGATTTTTAAAACAGAGCCTTGATTCTATAAAAATGCCAACTTTATTATTTAAGCTATTATATATTATTTAAGAGAGCAATGTCTTTTTTTGGGGAGGAAATCCTAAAACTATGATCTTGATTTTGATTGTAAGTGGCAGGGGCTAAAAATCCTCAGATTTGGTTTCCTTTTCAATGAAATGCAATTTTCTCTGCCCTACTTGGAAGCTCTTTTGAAGATAGGGAAAGCTGCTGGTGGGGACAAAGAAGGGTTAGAAGATATATAACTAGAGCACAGCCTAGGGGCAGCTAAGTGGCTCAATAATTTGAGAGCCAGGCACAGGGACAAGAAGTCCTGGATTTGAATTTAGCCTCAGACACATCCTAGCGGTGTGACCCTGGCCAAGTCACTTAACCCCTATCCCCTAGCCCTTGCCACTCTTCTGCCTTAGAACCAATCAATACACAGTATTGATTCTAAGACAGAAGGTAAGGGTCTTTAAAAATAAACAAACAAACAAATAAATAAAATGGAAGGTAAGGGTTTTAAAAAAGGCAACAGCAATAAAATACGTCCCCCTCCCAAAAAAGAGACATATTGGTGCCAGAAGAGATTAGCTCTGACTCCAAACCTATTTGCTGTATGATTGACAAGTTACTTAAGCTTAAGCTCTCAATATAAAGTTCCCTTAATAAGTGCACTGCCTGCCTGCCTACCTCACAGGGTTCCTGTCAGCTCAAATGAGATAGCACTTTAATTAACAGCCTCCTTGTTGATTAGCACAGTGCTTGGCACATAGAGGTGCTGTATAAATATTATTTCTTCCATTTGATTAGCAAATTATTCAATAAAATCACAGCACTAATCCCACATTACAAAATGTTAAGGTATTAGTGAGTTGTATTCTCTAATTCACTAATATGTGTATATTAGTGAGTTATATATTATTAACTAGTGACATTGAGGAAATAATTCCAGCTTCCTGAACTTCTCTCCCTCTCCATTTGTAACAGGGACAGTCCTTCCTTAGGTGGTTTTGAGAAAATGCTCTGCAAATCTAGATATAAACTTAGTTTCTTTATGCTATCATTCATTATCTTTCCAAAACAAGACCAAAAGGGATTGGATTACAATCTTCTAACTGGAAGCTCACTCCTGTTAAAACCTTTCCTGTAACCTATCTGGCCGGGGCTAACAGAGGCATGGGGCTAGAAAAACACAGAACTATGATTGAGTTCTAATCCAGATTGCCATTTTATTTGCCAGTCCTCCTGGCAGGTCACTTTAGTGTCCAGGTAGGTGAGGTTCCTCATCTGTAAAATGACCACATTGGTTTTAGAGGTCTCTTTCAACTCCAAATCTTTTTTTTTTTAATAAATTTTCATTTAGAAAAAAAAATTAAAATTTGTGTTTAAAAAATTTTACAACAAAATTTAAAAATAAATTTCATTTTTTAAATCAATCTTTAAAATAAATTTCATTTTTAAACTCTTTAAAATATGTTTTATTTAAAAAATTTTAAATGAAAGTTTAAAATATATCTCTATTTTTAAAATCTTTTAGAATACATTTTAATTTTATTTAATCTTTAAATATATTTTTATTTAATTGATTTTTGCATCAACTTACACTTTCCATTGTCTCCTTCCCCTTTATCTTTCCCAAAAAAGCATTTATACTAAATGAAAAAAAAACAACAACTGGGGGGCAGCTGGGTAGCTCAGTGGATTGAAAGCTAGGCCTAGAGACGGGAAGTCCTGGGTTCAAATGTGACCTCAAGACACTTCCTAGATGTGTGACCCTGCCCAAGTCACTTAACCCCCATTGCCCAGCCCTCACTACCCTTCTGCCCCGGAACCAATACACAGTATTGACTCTAAGGCGGAATATAGGGTTTAAAAACAAACAACCAAAAACCCAGCTCTTAATCTGAGATCTTAAGAGAAAGGACAGTCAGGAAGTGGGGGCTCCGGGAGCCTGCAGGGAGAGCCGGCCCCGTCCCCAGCGCCGGCCCTGCCCATCCTCCCTCTCCCCGGGTTCCTGCTTTCAGAGCAGCTGCAGCCCAGAGCCTCCGGCCCGCTCGGCAGCCCAAGGAGGCCAGAGTAGAGAGCGGAGCCCGGCAGACGCGAGGCAGGCTAGGCTCTGCCACGGGCCAAGGGCAGGGCGCCCTGCCCGGAGGAGCATGGTCCTCACCTCTGATTCTGGCTCAAGTTGAGGGCGATCCAGGGCACGAATCGGTACTTGTAGCGGTGCCACCGCTGCCGCAAGACCCGGAGCAGCGAGTGCCACAACATGGAGCACCCACTGAGTGCCCTCTTGCCTCCGCCTCTCTGACTCCTCCTCCTCCTTTTCCCCCGCCCCAGGACCATCCCAGGCTCCTCCTCTTTCTCCAAAATCTACCCCTTCGCTTCCTCCTCTCTACCGGACTATTCCTGACTCCTCCCGCTCCTCTAGGACAACTCTTGAGTACTCCCCGCCAGTCCCAACCGCGTCCAAACTACCCCTGCCTCCTCTCTTGCCCCAGGACCATCCTCAGATCGTCCTTCCCCTTCTCTAGGACACTCCCCCCAACCCAATCCCAGTCCAACCATCACTGACTCCTTACTTCCTTCTCCTCCCTCCTCCAGGACTATTCCTGCCTCCTCCCCCTTTCCTTGGGACCACCCTCTGCCCCTCCTCCTCCCCTATGAGAACCTAGACTCCCTCCCTCCCAATCCCCTCAACCCTCTCTGGCGTCTCCCTTTACTTAAGGAACATCCTCAAATCCTCCTTTAACACCTCCTCCCTTCATCTACCTCAGCTCCTGATCCTCATCTACCTGGCTCCTCCCCGTCCCCAGAACCATCCTCACTTCCTCCCTCTACTCGCCATCCGCTCCTTACCTGCTGTCCGGTAACTTCTTTTTTACCCCTCCCGTCCTTCTCTTCCCGACTTCGGTTCGTCCTCAGCCAAACCACTTCCGCAACCTTACTTAATGTTGTTCTCCTTCCCACTCTCTTCCGTCCTAGCGAAAAAGCCTGCTAGCTCTTATTATCAACCCCCTCAGCCACGCAGCCGTCCCCCGCTCTGCACAAGGGACATACGTGTACTCGAACAGCCTCCGTCCGCTCCTTTGCCTCCTAAAACTTGCAACATCTTTCAGAGCATCATTTTTCTATTTGTATCTTCTCCAGCAGCTGCCAGAGAGCCTTGCTTGGCATAAAGAGCATGGGATTTGGAGTTTAAAAGATCTGAATTCCGCTCCTAACGCTACTACCTCGTAGAGAAAATGTCTTCCTCCTTCTTTCATGTAGAGCATTTTATAGCACAATGCATATAGTTTATATTTATTTGTGAACACGTTTTTGTATCTCGGCGTAAGCAGGGTTTGTTTTGGTTTGGTTTTACATATAAATTCACTGCCTTTCCTTTACCTCTCTGTATTTCTTCATCTTCTTTTTCATTAAAAAAATTTTTTTTTTGTATTCAGTCCCTCCTCCTCACCACACCATAGAAAGCATTATCCAACAAAATATATAGATTATTTCTTTCGTGTTTCCATTTCTCAACTCATTCCCTGGAGGTGAAACATTCACCAGTTATTTTTCAAATATTAAATCCGTAGCTGTAAATAATGTTTTCTTGGTCCTACTGGCTTCATTTTTTATCTTGTGTTCTTCCCAAGCTTACAAAAAAAATGTATCCACTGCTAGTTTCTTTTTTAAAAAATATTTTATTATCATACAAAACACTTCTATATTGGTCAGTGTAAGAGCACACACACAAAACCAACCACTCTTCATTTCTTACCACAGTAATATTCCATCATAACCGTATACCACAATTTGTTTAGCCATTCCCCAGTTGATGGGCAACCCCTCATTTTCCAGTTTTTTGTCACCACAAAGAGCGCTGCTATTTTTTTTTTGAACTTATAGGTTCTTTTCCTTTTCCCTTCATCTCTTTGCAAAGGTGTTACTCTCTGGGCTTAATTACAAATTAATCTCCAAAATGGTTCAATTAGTTTACCTTTCCACCAACAGTATATTAGTGTCCCCCCATTTCCATATCCCAGACAACATTCATCATTTTAGCCAATCTGATGCCTGTGAGTTGGTGCCTCAGCATTGTTTTGGTTTGCATTTCCCTAATCAGTAGTGACCTGGGTCATTTTTTTCTGTATACTTATTTGATTTTGATTTCTTCATCTAAAAACATTCATATCTTTTGCCTATTTATCAATTAGGGGATAGCTCTTATTTTCATAAATTTGACAATGTTCTCTATATATTTTTGGTATGAGATCTTATCTGAGAGACAATGAAAATCCCCCCCCCCCCATTTTACTGCTTTCTTTCTAATCTCAGCAACATTTATTTTATTTGTGTGAAAACTTTTCAGTTTCATGTACTCAGAATTACCCATTTTACATCTCACAATGCTAGCCATCTCTTGTTTACTCATAATTTCCTTTCCTATCCATAAATCTGATTGGTAATATTTTCCCTTTTCTAATTTGCTCCTTTTATGTCCATATCATGTGTCCATTTTGATCTTCTCTTAGTCACTGTGTAAGATGTCATTTTATACTTAGTTTCTGCCAAACTAACTTCTAGTAGTTCCAGCAATTTTTACCAGATTTCTTCTCCCAATAGCCCGGATCTATATTTTTGTCAAATACAAGATTTCTATAATCTTTTACTACTGTTGTTTTATGACTATTTTGTTCTACTGATCTATCTTTCTATTTCTTAGCCAGAACTGAATAGTTTTGATATTGACTATTTTATAATACAGTTTAAAATCTGGTACTGCTAGACTTTCTTCTGTTATATTCCCCCCCCACACATTCATTCTTTTATTAGATAAGTATTTATTCAGGACCCAGTATGCACAGGAGTTTTGATTTAGAGCTGAAAAGGATCTTAGGAATCTTCTCATACAATTTACTCCTTTCTTCATTTTATAGTCTCAAAGACAGGAAATGACCTGCTCAAATCACTATGGGAGGGACAGCTTAGTGGATAGAGAACCAGCCCTGGAAATTGGAGGTCCTGGGTTCAAATATGATGTCACACTTCCTAGCTGTGTGACTTTAAACAAGTCACTTAACCTCCTTTGCCTAGCCCTTACTGCTCTTCTGCCTTAGAACTAATATCCAGTTTTGATTCTAAGATGAAAGGTAAGAATTTAGAAAATAAAAATCATAACTATAGATAGCAAGTAGCATTTGGGCCTGGAACTCAGCTCTTCCAAAATCCAAGTCCCAGGCTCTTTCTACAAAGCAAGACTGTCTGCCAGCTGCTGGAGGAGATACAAATATAAGCTCTAATTCAACAGATAGCATTTAAATCCATTTCAACCCCCAAGCCATTATGTGTAATATAAGTATTAGAATAGGAAGGGGCCTTAGAGACCATTTGGTACATGCCTCTTCTTTTACAGATGAAGAAAATGAAGCCCAGAAAGGTCAAAGACTTCCACAAGACAGGACAGCTCATTTCTGGCAAAGTCCATCAACCTCTCTAAACTTGTTTTCTCAAGTAAAAAAGAGAGAACTGAACTAAACGATCCCTAACATCCTCCTAAGCAGCTCTAAAATTCCAGGACTTGTCTTTAGACCACTGTTATTTAATAACAGCTGTGACTTTATTGCTAAGATTTCCTGTTTGCACAGTGCAAAGCACTTAACATTAAAATATAATTAAGGGGGGGGGGAGTGCATAATTTCTGAATTGAAACTGTCATAACCTTTCAAAGGAATGCTCCTTGGATTGAGTGAAATGATTAGAAGGGTAAGGATTCTGTGATAAACCCTTGGGCTATCTGTTAAGCTGATCTTCCTTTCTCCCTTATTATCCTTTTCTTCCATCTCTTCTCCTTGGTCCTGAATCTCCTTCCACCATAATAGAAGCGGTAAGAATTTCATTTCCTAGACTGACAGTCTTCAGTCTTTTATTTTGACATAAATAAGTACAAGGAGCCTAGTATATGCCAGAAATTATGCTAAGTACTGTAGGTTATTGAGACAAAAATGAAAACAAATTTCTGACTTCAGGAAACTAACATTCTGCTAGGGAGATATGGAAAGCAAAGGTGTATAGATTTAAAAATTTTAATAAATTTCCCCATGCGTTTTCCAAAGTTATATAATCCAAATAGTCTCCCTCTCTTCTTTCCTCACCCCTCTCAGAGCTGGCACCCAAGCATAGATTAATGCAAGCTAATGAGATGATACAGTGAGCACTAAGTGAAGTGGTGGTGGGGGAAGGAGAATTAGAAAAGAGTTGGGTAAGGAGTTGGCACCTGGGCTCAGCACTGAAGGAAGATTAAGAATTCTGAAAGACAAAGTTGAGAAGGGAATGGAGTCCAATCATGAGGGTCCCCTTGATTGAGTCTAGCAGTTGATATTTCTAAAGCATAAACCTGACCTTGTCAATGAAGAACTTTCTTTTTCTTTTTTTAAATCCTTGCCTTCTGCTTACACATATTAAGTATCTATTCTTTTTTCTCTTCCCCCACCATGGTTACATGACTCTTGTTGTCTCTTTCCCCTCCTCCCTCCCCCTCCTAGAGCTGACAAGCAATTCCACTGTGTTATACATATATTATCACTCAAAACCTATTTCCATATTATTCATTTTTGTAATAGAATAATTAGTACCCCAATTTTGCCACATCCCAGCATTTATTATTTTCCTTTACTATCATATTAGCCAATCTGCTAGGTGTAAAGGGGTTCCTCAGAGTTGCTTTAATTTGCATTTCTCTAATCCAGAGGTATTTAGAACATTTTTTCATATGATTATTGATAGTTTTGATTTCTTCATCTGAAAGCTGCCTATTCATATCCCTTGACCATTTGTCAATTGGGGAATGACTCGGTTTCTTATGAATTTGACTTAGTTCTTCATATAGTTGAGAAATTAGACCTTTATCAGAGAAATTTGTTATAAATTTTTTCCCAGTTTGTTGATTCCCTTCTAATCTTGGTTGCATTGATTTTGTTTGTACAAAACCTTTTAAATTTCCTGTGATCAAAACTACTCATTTTATATCTTGTCATGTTCTCTATCTCTTGTTTGGTCTTAAATTCTTCCCTTCTCACTTTTACAAATGTGTCAGAGTGTAGACTAGACTTCAGAGAGCCTGGCTGGCAACCAGGAAACAAATCCCACCCCACTACTTACTGCTTTTTTATTTTTTGGCAAAACCACTCAGGGCTCTAAGGAAGGTGCCCTTTGTCAAGGAGCAAGATGTACTTTTACTAGTGATTGACAATTCCTTGTTGAAATGGATAACTATGGGAGGGCGAAAAGTAAAGTAGAATAGGAGACAGTGTAGGAGAAATTTATAGTCCTTTCATCTTGAATAGAATAAAGAATACAGAATAAGATTTAGAGCTGGAAGGGACCTCAGAGGTATTAAGTTGGATCTTCCCATTTGGAAAAGGAGAAAAATCAGGCCCAAAGAAAATAAAGGAACACATTCTGGAGAAGCGAGATGGTGGCAGAAGTAAGAGAGAATGTTATCTGCAATGGGATTAGTCCATCTGTGTAGACTCTCTAGGATCTTTAAAATATTCTTCAAACTAAAATTTGCCCTGAGAATTTTTCCTTCTTGTTTGGTCATTCCAGTCTGCCTCTTCATGACCCTATTTGGGATTTTCTTAGCAAAGTTGCTGGAATGGCTTGCCATTTCCTTTTCCAGATGAGAAAACAGAGTCAAACAGGGTTAAGTGATGACAGGTAGTAAATATCTGAGGCAGGATTTTAACTCAGTTCTTCTGGATTCCAGCTCTGGGGCGCCATTCATTGTACCACTTATTGGCCCCTGTGATGACTAGCAACCCCAAACCATCTGCTTATAGAGGCAGAGAAATGCCAGGCTTTCAAAGCTGGGTACTAGAAAAAGACAATTCGAAACTGTAGACTCTGGTCTTTCATCCTAACCAGGTCACTCCCCAAGTACCACAGCCTATGGGTTCTTTGGATAGGTGTGGCATCTGGACTTTGGCATTGGCATAGATGTGATTGACATTCAACTCCAGTATTTATTACATGTGTACTCTGTGTAAAACCATGACCCGGGGTTTGTAGTTCCAGTTCGACTACTTAGGACCCATGTTACCACCGTAGGTGAGTGAGTCCTTTGTGAAGTGAAGGAAGCAGATTTTTATAGTCCCTTTCTGCCTCTCCAAAGTCTATGATCCTAGGATCCAAGAAACTTATCTATTAGGGAAGAAAAAAAATCAGGATTAAAAATGAGAAAAGGCAAAAAAAATTCTGGTTTGACATCAGAGGATCTGTCTTCAAATCCTGGAGGTGTTATGTTATTTCTTTGGCTCAGTTTCCTCATCTGTAAAATAAAGGAGTAATAAAATAAATGAAGATATATATTCTTTAGAGTTCTGAGTTGTTTTTCCAAAAGGGGGGAGGTGGATTTGTCTCCAGGGTTGACTCCAGCTTCTCTGAATTCCATTCTTTGCTCTGACACATCTGCCAAAGTGATTTCCTTAAACTCACATCTGATGACCGCAGCACTCCCCTCATCAATTCCAGTGGCTCCCTCATTATTGTCTCTAAGAAAAAAATGATGAACTCTTCTGTTTGTCTTTTCTAGTTGTTCATGAACTGGCCCCAACCTATTTTTCCAGGCTCATCATACATTATTCTCCTTCTTGGATTCCTCCTTCCAGTCAAACTGGCCGTCCTCTCTGTTCCTCACATAGAACACTCTTTCTATCACCATGCCTTGGCACTACCTTTCAGAACTGGAATTCATCCCCTTACCCTAAGGAATCCCTCTTTTCCTTCAAGAAGCTACTCAGGCATTTTTGTTTAATCCCATCTGACTCTTTGTGACCCCTTTTGGGGTTTTCTTGGCAGAGATACTGGAGTGGTTTGCCATTTTCTTCTCCAACTCATTTTACAGATGAGGAAACTGAGGCAAAAAGGGTTAAGTGACCTGTCCTGGGTCACACAGCTAGATGAAACACAGGAAGATGAATTTTCCTAACACTAAACCCAGCATTCTAACCAATTGACACACATTGTCATCCACCTCAAGCATTACCATTTTTTAAAACTCTTACCTTCTGATTTAGAATCAACACTGTGTATTGGTTCCAAGGCAGAAAGCAGTAAGGGTTAGGCAATGGGGGTTAAGTGACTTGCCCAGGGTCACACAGCTAGGTGTGTGACCTCAAATCTGAGGTCAGATTTGAACCCAAGACCTGCCTGGCTCTCAATTCACGAGCCACCCAGCTGCCCCCAAGCATTGCCATCTTTAAAAATCATATTCCTGTCTATGCCATGCCCCCTGAATTTTTATAGAACTACTTTATACAGAACATAAACTCCTTGAGAACGGGGATTACTTTTATTTTTGTCTTTGTTTCCCCTGTACAGGACCCAGCACATCCCAGATGCTTAGTAAATGCTGATTGATTGATTGACAGATTTCATTTGGAGTCAGGGATGCTGGGTTTGAATCCAGGTTCTTCTCCCTACTATCCTTGTTATCCCAGACAAACCACTGGCTCCCTCTGGATCTCAGTTTCTCTATCTATTAAAAAAGGCCCAGAGGAGGGCAGGAGAGATGGCGGTGGTTGGGTGGGCTAAATAATCTTTAGCTCTTCCAGCCCCAAATCTAGCCACGTGTTGAGATTTAATGTACACCGGTGGGATTGCAGAAACAGTTTACTCTGCTGCCATCTGCTGGACATCCCTTTATTTACACAAGGACCACAAGAAGCACAAGATGAACAAGCGACCCAAAGGAAGTCATCCCGCCCAAACCCAAAGGAAGCAGACCCTAACCTGGAGGCCAGCTGACCAGGAGGCAGGGGCTAGTGGACAAGAGAGCAGCTTGGGGAAAGCAGCGCACCCCAGGCACTCCAGAGCGTTATTGCTCCCGACCATTATCCACGCTCCTCTGGGAGGGATGTGTGTGATGTGGATGCATCAGTGGAGAGGGACTAGCACTTCCTTGCCCAGGAAACAGATACAGACAGGAAAGAAGCCATCATTTGGGGGATGGGTGCAGGAGCACCTGATTCGACCTTGTTAAAAACACTTTGCTTCTCTGTTTTATTTTTATTTATTTTTTAAACCCTTCCCTTCTGTCTTAGAATTAATACTGTGTATTGGATCCAAGGCAGAAGAGTGGTCAGGGCTAGGCAGTAGGGGTCAAGTGACTTGCCCAGGGTCACACAGCTGGGTTATTTTGTCTTTAATAACTAGTCTCTGCTTTGGGAGGATACAAGAAGTAGGGTTGTAGGAATTTTTAAAACAGAAAGTGCCTCTCACGCTCATTATTAAACCTTTTTTCAGGCCAGTGTGACTCTTTGTTGAACATCACTGCCAGGTGGTACCAGGTGAGAAGAGGGCTGAGGGGTAGAAGGCATCCTGACAGCTCCTTACCTGAAAGCTCTGCAGCTGACATCGCCGCCTGCTTGGGCAACCTTCTCCCGGAGGAACCACCTGAAACATTTCACATTTCTTTAATGTTGCCCTTTGGATGATTGCTTCTCATTTCTTTCTCGTAGATGTGGCCCATCAAAGTGAATAGAACCTTGAGAACAATTTCTACAGTGACCAAAATATGCTAAAGACAACTTTGAAAGCATTAGGAACTCTGTGGAGTGTAATCACCGACAGTGATTCCATGATAAAATATGTTTCCCACCTTACTCCTGAGAGAGGTAAGGGCTTCAGAGTGCAGAAATAAGACAAATCTTTTTTGGATCCACCCAATGGGGAAATTTATTTTGCTTGACTGGTACATATTTAGAGCAAGAGTTTAGTTTTTCTTCCATTTGCAGGGAGAGGGTTGGACTGGGAGAGAAAGAAGGCATATTCTTGCTGATCTAAAAAAAAAAAGAACAAGAAATGTAGCTTATCTCCTGATTAGACAAAACAGAATTCTCATCAGTTATAAAGACGGCTGCTCACCCATTACCTGGAAAGAAGGTGGGGATGTTGGGAGTGTCCAATGAGACAATATTTGCAAAGTGTTTGCATAGCGTGTGGTCCATATGAGGCACTTAATAAATGCTGTTCCTTTCTCTTCCCCCCTCTCATGTTGATATATGCATGATCCCTTCAACGGTTTAGTAAACATGGAGATGGTTGTTACCAGTAGGCCAACTAGTCAGTCTGCAGTAAATTCTTTGTGTATGTGTGTTTTGCTTTAACTTAAAAATATTTTGATTTTAACTAAAAAAATCAACTGACACAAACATTTCAATATAAAAAGAGGAACAAAAAAATTCTGTGAACTTTTGAACATGCTGTTTGGTTTTATAAAAAGTTGGGGTTTATATGCAATTTGGGTTCAGTTATACACAATTTGGGTTTATTAAGAGTGGATGTTGAGTTTAATCAGGCAGTAACAAACTACCCTGCTCATCTGTGTCCCCTTCTGACCACCTTCCTCTCCTCTGCATATAAAAACAAAAACAAAAGCAAAACCTTAACTTCCATCTTAGAATCAAAACTGAATATTAGTTCTAAGGCAGAATAATGGGAAGGGCTAGGCAATGGGGGTTAAGTGACTTGCCCAGGGTCACACAGCTAGGAAGTGTCTGAGGCCGCATTTGAACCCAGGACCTATCATCTCTGGGCCTGGCTCTCAATCTCTTCCTCTATGTATTTTTATTTTATTTTTCTTTAAACCCTTAACCTTTTCTCTTAAAATTATGACTGTGAATTGTTTTTCCAAGGCAGAGGAGCAGTAAGCAGTAGGCAATGGGGTCACATAGTTAGGAAGTATCTGAGGCTAGATTTGAACCCAGGACCTTTCATCTCTAGGCCTGGCTCTCAATCCACTGAGCCATCCAGTAGCCCTCCTCAATGTAATGTTTTATTGAAGCTCTTTTCTCCTTTTAAAAATATCTATCGGGACATGAATAGGCAATTTTCAGATAAAGAAATCAAAACTATTAATAAGCACATGAAGAAGTGTTCTACATCTCTTATAATCAGAGAGACGCAAATCAAAACAACTCTGAGGTATCGCCTCACACCTAGCAGATTGGCTAACATGACAGCAAAGGAAAGTAATGAATGCTGGAGGGGATGTGGCAAAGTCGGGCATTAATGCATTGCTGGTGGAGTTGTGAACTGATCCAACCATTCTGGAGGGTAATTTGGAACTATGCCCAAAGGGCGCTAAAAGACTGTCTGCGCTTTGATCCAGCCAAAGCACTGCTGGGTCTGTACCCCAAAGAGATAATAAGGAAAAAGACCTGTACAAGAATATTCATAGCTGCACTCTTTGTGGTGGCCAAAAATTGGAAAATGAGGGGATGCCCTTCAATTGGGAAATGGCTGAACAAATTGTGGTATCTGTTGGTGATGGAATACTATTGTGCTCAAAGGAATAATAAAGTGGAGGAATTCCAGGGAGACTGGAACAACCTCCAGGAAGTGATGCAGAGTGAGAGGAGCAGAACCAGGAGAACACTGTACACAGAGGCTGATACACTGTGGCACAATCAAATGTAATGGTCTTCTCCATTAGTGGCAATGCAGTGATCCCGAACAACTTAGAGGGATTCACGAGGAAAAAAAAAACAACTATCCACATTCAGAGGAAAAACTATGGGAGTAAAAACACCTAAGAAAAACAACTGCTTGATCACATGTGTCGAGGGGATTTGGCTGGGGATGTAGACCCTAAATGAACATCCTAATGCAAACATCAACAACATGGAAATGGGTTCTGATCAAGGACACAAGTAATACCCAGTGGAATTGTGCATGGGTTGTGGGAAGGGTGGAGGGAAGGGAGGGAGGGAAACAATGTGATTACTGTAACCGAGGAATAATGTTCTAAATTGACTAAATTAATTTAAATTAAAAACATAAAGTAGAATTCTATCCTTTCAAAAAAAAATCTGTCACTACTCAACAGTTCTTCCTCCTAAACAGAGTCCTCCCTTGATAAATATAGTCTTGCAAAACAAATCAGCCCATTCGCTGTCTCTAAGAACTCAGGTCCCAATCTATGCCTCTAGCCCAGCAATCTCTGCTAAGGTAGGTTCTTTCCATGTTTTAGGTCGTTGCTGGTCTCGGTAATGGTCCCATTGGCTGTGGCATCCGTGCCACCAAAGATGAACCCAAAGCAGCCCTCAGTCCTTCGGCATCACATCAAGTACAAGTAGAGCCAGCACACTCGGACCCAAACATCCCTGACCCGGATGTGGATCTGGATGGGGCAGAAATGGGACTAAAGAGGACCAAGGCGGGAAAAGCAGAGCGATTGGACCAAACATCCACGAAGGAGAGCTTTGCTGAAGGGCCATGATGGTGTGCTGAGAGAATGACTCACAAGGCATGGGAAGGGGGGGATGACACCCAAGGAGCGGGCGGTGGCTCCTGCCTGGAACGTCCTCCTACTCTACTAGAAGGGGCTGGTTCACTTTTGCTGTTGAATGGCCCCCCCTTAACACTCTGCCTGGCACACAGGAAGTGATGAAAAATGCTTGCTGGCTGGTTGGTAGGCAGGCAGGTAGAGGGGACTGGGAGCTCCGGATGCCCGTGAAGTCGCAGATCGAGGAAAGAAGGGTGTGTGCACCCGGGCTCTTCTCATCAGTATGAGGTCACCGCTTGGAGGGAAGCCACGTTTCACTTTTGTGTGTGAAACCTCACCGCCCCGCACGGTACCGCAACACAAAGCATAAACGGAAATCCTTGTGGATTGCACGAAGAGGAGTCAGATTGGGCTGAAGGCTGGAGCTAGCGCTGACCCAAAGGAGAAGCTCCCTCGGAATCTCTGGGTCCTGGGAGAGCGGTGAATCTGCCTCTGGACACCAGCAAGCATGATGCTGTGGCTTTACATAGACGGCCCTATGGCTTCTTCAAAGAGGGGGACGGGGCGGCTCTGGAACTTCGTTGTCACCAAAACAATACAAAGAAACGCCGAGCCCCTCCTTCCATGAGGAAGACAATGCCCAGCCGTGTGCGTGCTGGAGGGGTGAGCGGGCCGGCGAGGCTGGTTTTGACCCCCCAATCTCATAGTCAGTCCTTTCCCCCAATGGAGTAATAGTGTTCCTTCAAAGCAGAACAGCCACAAGCTTGATCAACTGTTTTTTGCTCTCTTTTGCTTGGATGCCCAATGCATGCGGCCCCTACTCAGGGCCACCCTTGTGACAGAGCCTCCAAAGAAAGGTCAGAAAACCAGTTCTTCAAAAGGAACCTAAAAACGGAGTCTAATGTGCATGTTTCACACCCCTGAGCCCTCCATGGCTTAACTGAAGGGAAGCGAATCTTCTCATCTCTCATCCAGAACTCAGCTTGATCATTAAAAAGAAGCAGCACAGGGGATGGGGATGGGGCAGCTGGGCATCTCAGTGGATTGAGAGCCAGACTTAGAGACAGGGAAGTCCTGGGTTCAAATTTGACCTCTGACACTCCCCAGCTGTGTGACCCTGGGCAAGTCACTTAATCCCCATTGCCTAGCCCTTACCAGTCTTCTACCTTGGAACCAATACATAGTATTGATTCTAAATCAAAATATAAGGGTTTAAAAAAAATAAAGCAACTGCCCTCAGTTTTTCTTTGACGGTTCTCCCCTACATTTCCATTGTTGTATTCCTTTTGTCTTTTTCCTTTTTATTATTTTTCCTATTTATTTTTCTTTTCTTATTTATTATAATTCATTATATATAATTATTGATTGATTGATTATTAAATATTGCATTATTTATCATTTCTTGTCTTCCCATATTTCTGTATTCACCATATTCATTCATCCTTAGGCTCCACAATTTATCTAACAATTCTCCTGTGGATGGTATCTACTTTGTTTCCAGTTCCACGCACACGCGCACACACAGGATCACGTGCACCCGAGGGAAGTGGGTGCTCCTATGAATATTTTGGTCCCTTTCTTTCTTTTGGTCAATTCCTTATTTACAGCGAGAGCAGCAGCAGGGGGCGCTAGCTCCCCGCTGGGGAATCTGAGCGGAGGGCTGTGAGAGCCAAGCCACGTTTAAAGTTTCTGTTGTTGCTTCTGAACCTCTCACTTCGCTGCTCCTCGACTTCCTTCTAATAAAACTATCCCCTTGCTTTCAGCCTGACCGCTGACTTGTCCACTCCTCTTCCCCCTCCTCTTCTCTCCCCCTCCCCACTCCTCTTCCTCCTCTTCCTCCTCTTCCTCCTCCTCCTCCTCCTCCTCTTCCTCCTCCTCCTCCTCCTCCCCCTCCTCACTCCTCTTCCTCCTCTTCCCCCTCCTCCTCCTCCTCCTCCTCCTCCTCCTCCCCATCTCCTCCCCCTCCTTCTCGCCTCCTCCTGTCCCCCCCCCCCCCCCTTGTAAAGCAATAAAAAAAGAAGCTGGCTGAAGGAAACGGGCATCCTAGCGGGCTACCTCACGGGTCTGGTCCAACACCTCGCGGAGCTGTCAATCACCCCAGTGAGAGAGCATCCTATTCGGAGCTGCGGTGCAGCGGATAGAGGCATAGAATTTGGATGACCCGAATTCAAATCTCCCCTCAGACAAGAACTAGCTATGTGACCCTGAGCGTGCCACTGAACCTACCTCTGTTTCCCTCAGTTTTCCAACTGTAAAAAAGATGATAAACTGCATTTACTTCACAGGATTATTGTGAGGATTCTGAATGAAATATTTGTAAGGCACTTAGCACAGTGTCTGGCACACAGTGAATGCTTAATAAAGGAGTTCTCTCCCCCTCCCCCCATTCTTTGCCCCCTTCTCCTTATTTTAAGCTCCCCTTCCCTTCCGTTTCTTCACTAATTTATCTTGTGGCAAATATTTGTAGATTTATGGCAAAGTTTTAATTCCGTGAAAGCAGGAATTACACTAGGCAGGGAAGGAAAATGGAACTTATAGTCAGAAATCTTGGGTTTGAATTCTGTCACCTAGGGGACCTCGCAAGTCACTTCTTACCAGATCTCTATTTGCTGCGGCAAACCCAGCCCCTTTCCAGAAAAAGCCTGGATTAGCAGGGTTGCTAGAGCTGTGATAGCTCCTGAGATCTATGGACAAATGGAGGTTGGCTAAGTTAATCCTTTCTTAGAACTCCCTAGACTAGGAATTCACAGCCTTTTGTGTGTGTCATGGACCCTTATGGCAGTCTGGTGAAATCTGTGGATTGTTTCTTAAAATAATGTTTTTAAATGCCTAAAATAAAATGCTTAGAATGATAAATAAGCATATTAATTATGTATTATTGTGTTAATATTCATTATGAATAGAATTCCATTCTATTGAAATAGCTATCAGAATAGTTTTTTAAACTCTGTAAGATAAGAGATGAGAGATTTTTACATGAACAAGAGATCTTCTCTTGAAAAGGACCTGCTGAAGGAAGAGCAGGGGAAGGGAAAGAAGAAGCTGAGAGTTCTAAGGAAGGAACAGAGGCTTGGCGATCCAACTGACCAGTCACTTCTGGCTTGGGGAAGGAGAGAAGAGAGGTGGATTCCTCCAAACTCAGGAGAACCCTATTCCCTTGGAGATCAACTGTCCTTCCTGAACCCCTGAATACCTCCAACCAAGCCCTTCATGACAGCATTTTAAAGTCCTCAGTGGGGCTGGGGATTGGGACTTTTTGAAGAGAGCCATCCACAGATCCTTTCCCTCTCTGTCTCTCACTCCCTTACTTGTCCCAGGACTCCCATATTCAAGTTTAGTCGGCTTAAGAGTAGGGACTAACAGGCAGTTGGTAAAAGAGGGATCAAGACTGAGAAACCTTGAACCCCTAGACTTTGGAGGGACAATTTTGCCAGAAGAGGTAATTGTAAGGTTTCCCTAATTTTCCACTTTCCCATTTGATACCTGTGACACCTCTTCCCTGCCTGAACCCCAATAAAACAACTATTGTTCAAGATTTAGGTCTGGGCCAGTCATTAGTCAACATTGTTTAGGGGACTGAAGATTTGGGGGAGGGTCACACCTCTCCCCAAAGGGGGATTGACTTCTAGGTCTCAAGAATTCAAGATTGCCAGACCCAAGGAATTGATATCTCTCCCTGACAGTTGAGTAGCTCTAAGATCCTGAAAAAGGGCTGATAGTTGATGTCCCTGGTGGAAGTAGAGGCATAAGAAAATCACCTTGCCTCTCAAGGCTCCTCAGAGGGGGGCATCTTGTCCACTCACTAAGGCCTCTCTCTTTAGTCTTCTGTCATCCATCTCCCAGAAACCATTCTCTGGGGAGTCATACTTCCCTTTCAAGGAGACAGGATTTGGCTATCTCCCCTCAGAAAGGAAGGGAGGAGAAGAAGAATCTCTTCACTCTCACTACCCCTTTCCCTCTTTCTCTCCATTATCCTTATCCCTTCTCCTAATACCTACATTACAGTTTATATACCCCACATTAAGTATTCTTCCCCAAAGAGCAGTCTAGCAACTTATTCTAGATATGCCCTTCAAATAGAAGACAAAATCCTACAGGGATAATTAATCTTTTGATATAGATTGAGGCTAAGGATTTACTCCAATAATTAGTTGCCCCATGGCAAACCTTCTGGGGAAGGTAGGTGGTCCAGTGAATAGAGTGCCAGGATTAGAGTCAGGAAGACTCATCCTCTTGAATTCAAATCTGTCCTCAGACTCTTACTAGCTGTGTGACCCTGGGCAAGTCACTTCACCTTGTTTATCTCTGTAAAATGATCCGGAAAAGGGAATGGCAAGGCACTCCAGTATATTTGCCAAGAAAACCTCAAATGGGGTCCCAAAGAGTCTGAAATGACTGAAAAAGACTGAACCACATGACAGCGGACCTTCTGGGGATAACTAGCTAGTGAGAAGTCTCTCTAGAATGAGAATACTTCTCAGAGCTTGAGCTTTCTCAAGTGAGATGATTTATGTGAAGCAGTTTGAGACTCTTGCTATGTGAGCTGCCTCGATTCACTGGCACATACATAGCCTTCCGTAGCCCGGGTTACTTCGGGCACCTTGAGGCTTTGGGAATAGGGCTTCTGAGCTGGTTTGGTATCCAAAATAAGGAAGCCCCAGACCCATCCAGGTTTTAAAAATAGGATATTTATATTGATAGAGGTCGGTGGTATCACTACCACATCCCTTGGTCAAATTCCTTTTTGGTGAAGTAGAGTTATGGTTTATTTAAGGCATTTGAAGGATTGTAGCCACATAGGTTGAAAACTGAAAAGAAACAATAATTTTCACTATAAAGAAATTCTTCAATGAACAATTCTGAAAACTCAGAACTAAGTCCTGATGAAATGATGGACCACAATTCCAGAGATGAAGATTGTCACCCATGTCCTGAGAGGGAGATGATGGACCAAATTTGCAATATGAAGCATACATTTTTGGACATGACCAATATGGAAATTTGGTTTGTCTGATAATGCTTATTTTTTCCAAGGATTTTATTTTTCTTTTTACTTTTTTGGGTGGTGAGGGAGTGAAAATGGAAACAATAAATGATTATTCATTGAAAACAATTTAAATTAAGACTAGAAAGGGACCACTAAGGCCATCTATTCCAGGGCATTGAATTTGAAGTCATGAAAGCTTGGCTTCAATTCCCACATCAAATATTTCTTAGCTGTGTGACCCTGAAGTAAGTCAATTAACCTCATTCTGCCTCGGTTTCCTCATTGATAAGAGGAGGGAACTGGTTCCTTTTAGCCCTAAATAAAATCCTATGGTCCTCATTTGCCGTTGTGGAAATGGAATCCAAGGGAGAAGTAACTTCCCATAATTACACAGGTAGTAACAAATTAGGGATCTGAATTCAGTCCATTGGATTACAAAGCCAGGTCTCTCCCAGTACACCATACCAGGCTGTCTCTCCATTTCATTCCTTTCAAAAATCTGCCCTTAACGGCAGCTGGAGGGAAAATGAACACAGGCATTTTTTTTTTACTTTGAAGAAACCTAGCAATTTCTATAATTGAGAATGTGAAATACAGCTAATTTAGAAAAAAGATCAAATGGAAAAAACCATACCTATCTGGAAGGGAGACAGGGACCTACACTGGCTCCTCTGTCCATCGTTTTGCCAGAGACTTTTCCAGATTCATTTGCCTTTTCTTGTTTCCCAACTTGAAATCATATTTGTGTTTCCAAGCTTTGCCCTACTTGATTTCTTCCTAGGTTGGAAGCTGAGTGCCAGTTTAGTTCTCTTGCAATGATGGCTGACGCCTTGGGTTATTGAACTGTTCTGTGGTTCTATAAATGGATCGATGGATTTCTGAAGCTCCTGATGTAAAATGAGAATGTTTTTGCTCCTGCTGACTCTGCCAATGAGGTTGGAGGGACGAGAGCCAAAGGACACGAGGTTCAGAGCAAGCCTCTAGTCCCAGTCTGGGTAGCAGTTCATCCACACACATTGGTTCAAGTGCCTGCTCCGTGCCAGGTACTGTGCTGAATGCTAGTAATGGAGACATGGAAAATCGATCTCTTTGGAACATGGGGTTCTGCTCCCAGACCTTGTCCAAGAGGAATTTTGGGAGGTAAGTGTATGGGGGAGGTTAGACCCATTCCTGGCAATGGCGGATAGTCCTGGGGCACCCAAGGGACTTCAGAGGGTGGCAGGCCTTTGGAACTCTGATTATATATCAAGAAGATCCCGGAGTGTGGGCATGAGGTCAGAGTCCATGGGGCTCCCTCCAGAGCTAAGCCCTTGCTGAGGGTGGAAGGGGTTGGGGGAGTATCACTTCTGCTCTGCTCAGTGGTCCATGGCTAGTACAGTTCCTGATGCAGAATAGGCTCTGCTAGGGGTAAGATGAATTCCTGTGGGGAGCTTGGGATGGACCGCAAAGGCAAGACAGTGAAAACAAGAAATGGACTTTATTCAGCACATGTTCCCAGTCAAGAGGGGTTCTTTGAAGCAAGGAAGCAGAGGTAAAAAGGGGTGAAGAAGAGGCACCAGGCGGAAAGCAGTTCTGAAGGAATTTATTGGGAGCTTTCCCTGCTTTACGTTGGCCACGCCATGGCTTACCAGGAAAGAGAGCTCCTGGGATCTTGGGGGTGATTGATGAGGAGAGGTTGGCATGCTAACTGGGCAACTGGAAAGTGGCAAGGGAGATTCTGACAGCCACCTGTGGCTATGAGGGTAAGCAGACCAGAGGGCACTCTAGACAAGTGCACAGTCTAGGATAGGCAGACAAAATCTCTAACTTTTGGGGACCTATAAATTTAAAAAGAAAAATGGAAGATCTGTGTCAACAGAGGGAGTTCCCGTGTTTGGAGTTTGTTAGACCAATGAATGCACCAGTCCTCACTAAAAAAAAAAAAAGAATCCTCTAAGATGTCTACAATCAGCATTTATGGCTCATGTGGCTTGGGCATCTCCTGATTGGCCAATGCTCTGACGACATTTGTGTGGTTGTATTTTGTGTGTCCTAGACTTTAGGGACCCTGGAGCCTTGGGGTGACTGTGTAGAAGATTCAGCAAGGGTTTCCACAGGTATCCTTTGCCAAGATAAACACTCTGAAGTGATTGATGGTGGAGGGGGACAATCTAGTTCTTGGCTCTCCTTTGATCCCTCAGGACACAGCGCCATCTCTCCTACACCCCACTATCCTACTGTATTCAAAAGAAATTTCAAAATTCAGAGGTAATTGTGTGAAAATAAGAACTTCTCAACTATCATATTGTTGGGAAAATGGGCCAGAAGATGTTTTCCTCCTTTTTCTCCAGAAATGAAGATGAAAAAAAATCATTATTTTTTGAAGCATCGCTACTTTATTTTGAAAAAGATAAAAGAAAAAAAAGAAAATCATGACAATATAGATATATTTGCCATAGAGAAACACACATTTAGAAAAGGGTTTTTTGACTGGAGATTCGTGAATTTGTTTTGGCTTTTAAAAGAAAATGTTGATAACTACATGCCAGTAATAAGTTCTCTTTGTAATCCTGAATACTTTTATTTTATACGTTTAAGAAACATTATTCTAGGAAGGGGTCGATGTAGGTTTTACCAGACTGTCCAAGGGGTTGATGATGCCAAAAGAACCCCCGATTTAGAGCTAGAAGGGGTTAGAGGTTGTCCGTAGTCATTTTACAGAAGGGAAAATGGAGCTCAGTGAGGTCATGGGATCATAGAATTAGAATTGGAAAGATTAAGAGACTTGGCCAAAGCCACACAGATCGTGGATGGATAGAATGCCAAGCCTGAAATCAGGAGAAATCTTCCCAAGCTCAAATCCAGCCTCAGACATAGTGTGAGCCTAGGCAAATCATTCTGAATGCTATTTGCCTCAGTTTCTTCATCTGTAAAATGAACTGGAGAAGGAAATGGCCAGCCATTTCGGTATCTTCACGGACAGTATTGTATAGGAGGAAAAATATTTATAGTAGTAGTTGCTAATGGCAAATTAATGGAAGCAAAGGGTGTCTGTAAACTGAGGAATTAATGAATAAAGTATGGTGGATGAGTAATAGACACAAGAAAAGGGGGATCTTTTTAAAAATTATTTTTATTTTTAAATATTTTCCCATGTTTTCATGATTCGTTTTCTTTCCCTTCCCTCTTCCCTCCAGCTGATAAGCAATGCCACTGGGTTGTACAAATGTTGTCACTTGATACCTATTTCCATATTATTCATTTTGGCTATAGAACAATTTTTTTCAAGACCTAAACCCCAAATCACATACCCATATATACATGCGATGTGATGTCATCTGTTTTGCTTTTCTACTCCTGTAGTTCTAAGAAAAGAGGGAGCTAGAGCAATCGATGAAACTTGGTAAGGGTTGTGAGAATTGATGCAGAGGGGGTAGTTCAGTGGCTCAGGGGATGGAGCACCAGAAGTCGGTGGTCCTGGATTCAACCCAGGCACAGAGATTTCCTAGCTGTGGGCAAGGCTCTTGATGTCTCTTCTCTCCAACCCCATTACCCAGCCCTTACCACTCTTTTGCCTTGGAATCAATATATAGAATCTATTCTAAGACAGAAGGGTTAATAAAAAGTTGGTAAAAAAGGGAAAGTTCACAGGGAAGGTGGGGGTGGGAGGTATCTCCAGAAATGGCTGTTTAATGCCAAAAAGACATTAAAACAAAACAACAACACAAACTCTTACCAACCATCTCAAAGTCAACACTGTGTATTGATTCCAAGGTAGAAGAGTAGTATGGGCTAGGCAATGGAGTTAAATGACTTGCCCAGGGTCACACAGCTAGGAAGTGCCATTTTGAGCATGGTTTTCAATCCAAAACTTTTTTTCAATCAGCAAACATCTTTCTTCATTCTCCTCATCCTCAGTCCCACTGGGAGGGAGGGAGAGAGGGAAGGAAGGAAGAAAGGAAGGAAGGAAGGAAGAAATGAAGGAAGGAAGGAAGGAAGGAAGGAAGGAAGGAAGGAAGGAAGGAAGGAAGGAAGGAAGGAAGGAAGGAAAGAAGGAAGGAAGGAAGGAAGGAAGGAAGGAAGGAAGGAAGGAAGGAAGGAAGGAAGGAAGGAAGGAAGGAAGGAAGGAAGGAAAGGAGGGAGGGAGGAAGGAAGGAAGGAAGGAAGGAAGGAAGGAAGGAAGGAAGGAAGGTTCTGATCAAGGACACAAGTAATACCCAATGAAATTGTGCATGGGTTGTGGGAAGGGTGGAGGGAAGGGAGGGAAACAATGTGATTATTGTAACGGAGGAATAATGTTCTAAATTGACTAAATTAATTTAAATTAAAAACATAAAGTAGAATTCTATCCTTTCAAAAAAAAATCTGTCACTACTCAACAGTTCTTCCTCCTAAACAGAGTCCTCCCTTGATAAATATAGTCTTGCAAAACAAATCAGCCCATTCGCTGTCTCTAAGAACTCAGGTCCCAATCTATGCCTCTAGCCCAGCAATCTCTGCTAAGGTAGGTTCTTTCCATGTTTTAGGTCGTCGCTGGTCTCGGTAATGGCCCCATTGGCTGTGGCATCCGTGCCACCAAAGATGAACCCAAAGCAGCCCTCAGTCCTTCGGCATCACATCAAGTACAAGGAGAGCCAGCACACTCGGACCCAAACATCCCTGACCCGGATGTGGATCTGGATGGGGCAGAAATGGGACTAAAGAGGACCAAGGCGGGAAAAGCAGAGCGATTGGACCAAACATCCACGAAGGAGAGCTTTGCTGAAGGGCCATGATGGTGTGCTGAGAGAATGACTCACAAGGCATGGGAAGGGGGGGATGACACCCAAGGAGCGGGCGGTGGCTCCTGCCTGGAACGTCCTCCTACTCTACTAGAAGGGGCTGGTTCACTTTTGCTGTTGAATGGCCCCCCCTTAACCCTCTGCCTGGCACACAGGAAGTGATGAAAATGCTTGTTGGCTGGCTGGTAGGCAGGCAGGTAGAGGGGACTGGGAGCTCCGGATGCCCGTGAAGTCGCAGATCGAGGAAAGAAGGGTGTGTGCACCCGGGCTCTTCTCATCAGTCACCGCTTGGAGGGAAGCCACGTTTCACTTTTGTGTGTGAAACCTCACCGCCCCGCACGGTACCGCAACACAAAGCATAAACGGAAATCCTTGTGGATTGCACGAAGAGGAGTCAGATTGGGCTGAAGGCTGGAGCTAGCGCTGACCCAAAGGAGAAGCTCCCTCGGAATCTCTGGGTCCTGGGAGAGCGGTGAATCTGCCTCTGGACACCAGCAAGCATGATGCTGTGGCTTTACATAGACGGCCCTATGGCTTCTTCAAAGAGGGGGACGGGCGGCTCTGGAACTTCGTCGTCACCAAAACAATACAAAGAAACGCCCAGCCGTGTGCGTGCTGGAGGGGTGAGCGGGCCGGCGAGGCTGGTTGTGACCCCCAATCTCATAGTCAGTCCTTTCCCCAATGGAGTAATAGTGTTCCTTCAAAGCAGAACAGCCACAAGCTTGATCAACTGTTTTTTGCTCTCTTTTGCTGGGATGCCCAATGCATGCGGCCCCTACTCAGGGCCACCCTTGTGACAGAGCCTCCAAAGAAAGGTCAGAAAACCAGTTCTTCAAAAGGAACCTAAAAACGGAGTCTAATGTGCATGTTTCACACCCTGAGCCCTCCATGGCCTAACTGAAGGGAAGCGAATCTTCTCATCTCTCATCCAGAACTCCAGGAATTCTGGTCAAACTTGTGCCCACGATCTTTGATGCTCTGCTTGTCATTGTTTCGGAGCTATTCTCTTCTTCTCGTTTGGCTTGAACGTGTGCCGCCATCATGACAGCTTTAAATAGTGGGATTTTTGTTTGTTTGCTTCTCCTTTCGGCCTTCCTCCCGACTCTGGACTTTTTTTTGCAGGGCTGGCCAGCCTCCAGACACTTCTGGAGCAAGGGCATCTTCTTACTACTTTCTTGGGATTGAGGACTGTGAGTTTTACGGTTTCAAGCACAGCTTTGGCTTGTGAACTGCAGGCTTTCGCTGCTTCCACATTGGTCTGACCCAGGGCAGCATGCAAAGGTCTGAGCTGCAGGTCTGCAGGCTTGCTCCCTCTGGAGGTCTGATAGTGTCTGCTGGTTACGCTCTGAATCCAAGGTGACACAACGGAAGACTTCGCTTTGGTCTGGACTTCCTGCCTTTGAAGATGGCGCTGATAGAGTCTGAGCCGCACGGCTGGCTCCGCACGTCCCCACACCCTCTTCCCACTCCTTCCTGGGTCCCAAATGTATGAGTGACTGAGAACCAAGTAGAATGACAAAGCTGCCCGCTAGCCTAGGTCAGCATGAGCGAACCTTTTCAAGATGACGTGCCCAAACGGTAACCCTCACACAGCATGCGAGTCCCTGCATTGCCCCAGACAACAGAGGGAGGAAGTGCTTGCACTGGGTGGCTGGACAGAGGGGCGGGGCATGCAAAAAATATCCTCAGGCATGGTGGAGAGGGGGAATGGAGCAGCCCCCCTGTGCTGCGTCTCCACCGACATGGGCCTAGATGACCGTTGAGGATTCTTACCATTGTGAATTTGAGACATGAGAATATATGCAAAATATTCTGGAGGACAAGATGAAAAGATGTGAACCAGATAACTGTATAATTTGATAAGTTTAGAACTTTGTTAAAAGCTGGCCTAAAAGGTGCTGTCATTAATATTTCATTTAATAATCATGTTGCAATTCCCTGGCAGGAGCTTCAGTTGTGATGCTGCATAGAGAACCTTGAATTCAGGTTTAAGTTTGATTAAATGACCTTTCAATTCCTTCCAATTCTTAAAAAAGTCTCTAATTCTCATTCTGAGTTATAAGATTTCATTATGACCTACCACCCATGGATTTGTTAGCTTTTGGAATTCACCATTTGAATTAAAAAACAAAAAACCCTGTATATGTTCAAGTCACAAATGGATTGGCAAAAATAATCTATGTCATCTGTCAAAAGGAATAGCTTCAAGCAAAGACTTATAACATTTATTAATATCTAAGTAGGATGTATTTTAAGAAGTGGTATTTATTGACTATTAAGATAAAACAACTTATTTTAAAAACAAGCAACCTTTGTTCAAAAACTTTTATTTACTATAAAGACAAAACACCAAAATAGGTACAAATACTATAAAATTGGTTCAATGGGGTAAAAACTTTTAATTAAAATATCTTGATATATTTAAAATAACAAAAGGATACATTTAAGCCAAATTTTCTTAACCCAGAGATTTTTGTAACATTTGCTTGCACAGTAAGGTGCTAATAGAAGTTAGCCCTTAAGCCCTGGAAGTCTTAGGAATCATAGTCACACAGCAAATATAATTTCATTGTGAAAGTGAACTTTGGTAGAAGAAAATCTATAGGACACCTGAGGTAGTAGAAACTGGAATAAACAGCAGTAGACGCTATTTACAACTTAAGTACCACAAAACATTAAGAACACACAATAATTACACAATACAATTTTCAGTCCAGCTTTGATCCAAAGAAAATAAGAATATTACATCACATCTGCATTTAAACACCCACCCACATGCGTGCACACACACAGATGTACATGCGTACGCAGGCATGCACACGCGTGCGCGCACACACACACACACACACACACACGCACACACACACACACACACCAAACACCACAATTACCAGCAAGCTGAGGGAAATGCAAACAAACTCAAACAAAATGCATCTTGACATCTAGAGGCAGTCTGAGTTTGAAATGTGGTAGGCATGGTGATCTACAAAGTAATACTGATTAGCTGAGGTTCATCAGTTTATACAGTTTACATTTGCCAGAAAATCATGATCTGACAACTGATCTTCCAGTATATAATGGCAAGAGTGCATCCTTTAAAGCTTGCACATGAGAGACTTGGAAACAATCTTATTAGAATTGTGAAAATTCTAAGTAGTCAAAAAAAGAAAAAAAGAAAGTCAAGTACATTACAGTCAAAGCTACCAAACTTCACATTTCAGTACTGTTGTTGGTTTTTTCCTTTTAACTCTTCAAAGACTGCCAATCTTCCAAAACAAAGGAATGTAAAATTTCCCTAAGAAATACAGTCACATAATTTTTTAAAAAACAATTGTACATATCCCTGTAAACTTGTAACCTCTTTTGCTTCCAATTAGTATTGTACATTTTTAATGTACTGAATAGCTTATTTAGTTTGTCCTGAGTCTTTGAGAATAACCAATTCCGTTTCACTCTGACAGTTTAACTGGCTTCTGAAGAGTTAAAATTACATTAAAAATTATATTAAATATTTAAATCAGTACTTGATTGAAAAGACTCACCCATAAAAGCCCAAGAACAGCTGCCATGTTCCTTCAGGATCACCAGATTCAAAATCCTGCCTCTAAATTATTAGGAGATTGTGCAAAACCCAAGGAAATAGTATAAGTGATATTCTTCACTCTTATATTTGAACATATTTTCAAGTTCAAGATAAATTTCTTTAAAACACCTTTACTTATAAAAAGGCGAAAATAAGGATAATTTCCATTTAATTATCCATTAGCCAGATTAATTGTGAATAGATGATGTATGGCAGAAGGAAAACAGCAGTTAAAATGTTATTATCAGTGGTGAGAGGGAATGATTTTTATTATACTTAGAGCACGACTTAATTTGGTGTGAAATTTTCTAGTTTGCCGGAGGAAATTGGTAAAACCGAAAAGGCTCAACAGATATCCCAAATAACCTGGATCTTGACTATAAGCCAAGTAAAAGAGTTGATTTTTATTTTCTTTTTGTATAACCTGCACTAGGCAAAACCTAGATCACTGACTCAATGAATGAAGTGTAGTAGCATTATTCTATTCCAATTTAAAAAGAAAACCTGATAGCAAGATATTCAATAAGATCTGCTTTATAATCATTCCTAAAATTTTTGTATTATTATTTTGTGGTTTGAAAAGATCACCTGTCCCTGAATGTCAAATAAAAAATAAAGACAAAATGAAAATACAGAACCATAACTTAAAAAAAAAAACAACGAAATGGATGGGCCAACAGTAAAAATGCACAATGACCCACAGTTGCCCACTTTAAAAAAATGAAGGCTAAATGTGAGTTCACAATGGAAGCATCAATTCTTAAAAATGTTTTTGTTTTCTTTTTCTTTTTTCTTAAAAAAAACAAAACAACAAAACAAAACCAAAAAAACCATACACTACTCCAGTAGTGCCTACTCAGGTTTAAAAGAGGAAGATAGTGATTTTCTTTATAGCCAGTGATCAAAGCAAAAATAAAAACAAGACAAAACAAAAAACCTGAACGGAATTGCAGAATCCCCTGCTCATGATCACAATGTGAAATGGAAGAGTAATTGCAATATTAAAATAGAACCTGAGCCCCTCAGCTGCTAATATTGCTGAAAAAGTGCTCCAAAAAAATTATTTATCTGCTACTAGTTATATGCAGACTTAATTGCTTTCCTGTTCACCTAGGGCCAGTTCTTTGAAAGGCACAGTTTACAGTTTCTGCACAAGTTGGGGAAGTTTGCATACTGAGCTTAGGTAAAGATCTTGATTTGTCAATCACATACTTCGGTAAGGGTCCTCCCCCACTGGCCTCAGTTTATTGTTGTTTGGTGGATTAAAGGCCAGCGGAATGATAAAACGTGATTGTGCTTAGAAGCACGGTCCAGAATTTTTTCTTCTATTATTTATTTCATCAGTTTAAAAAATTTTCTTTTTGTAACTGGCTACCAGGTAGTACGGAAGACTGGATGCTTCAGTAGCTCCCTCGAAGGAGGTCTGTCCTGAGGTTGAAGTTCTAAACATCGAAGAGTCACATCTCGTAAGCCAGGAGACAGATGTGAGGGGATTGAAGGAGCAGTAGTCGCACTAGCAATCTGAAAAAGGAAGGCCATATTCTTAAAGGCTATCACAAATGCATCTTCTGCTATTACGCGTTATTTAATAACATCAATATATGCAAAAGCTACACAATCAAGCAGAGGTGACAGGCCTTGATAGGGACCCCCTGACAAAAGGACACTTGCTTAGATGGGAGGGGAAGCGTAGCTTTAGAGGTGGAAGAAACCTGGGAGGTCCCAACCTAGCATTTCACAAACATATACACAAAATTGAGAAATTAAAATGTAGGTTTTTTCCTGCTTCTCTCTTGTCAGATACGGTTTATCTTCTTTCACACTTTGTTGTCCTTGAACAAATCTCTTTTGGGTTTACATGGGAGAGGAAAATACTAAAGACCAATCTAGCATGTCATAATGATGACTTACTGCTTTACTTAGTGTTTTGAAGTGGATATGAAATTGATGCTATTCTAAAGATCAAAAAATGCTCACTCAGATTTAAGAAATACGAATCCGTACGAACTCGTTTCAGTTTATAACTAAATTACTGAAATGAAGGATCAGTCTTGAATGATCTACTCTAAATTCTGAAAGGAAGTTATTTTCTTGTCAAGCTCTCTCCTTTTCTAAGGCCTATCACAGTTCCAAGTGGTGTTCTGGGACTGCAGGGCTCATGCCAGGATCATTATCGTTTCTAGACATTCTAACCAGAGACCAATTTCATAGATATCTATTTAAAATGACAAGACGTGCTGATTTGCAGCTTATCGGTGGTCATTTCTTTCAGGCTTTCCGTTGATCTGAGGCAAGCCGTCTTCCCGAGAAGTTGGGGAGCCAACAAATCAGAAAAAGGAGAGCAACAAAAGCGACCCCACAGAGTCTGGGAAGTCTGTGAAGCAGCAGAAGAAAGAGACTACAGGGGAAGCCTATCACGGCAAAAGCTGCTGAAAAGCCGGGGAGAGCGAGAAGATCACGGGATCTGACAAGGACGATGTCACGTGACGGGGCAGCCGCCAAGGGCAAATGGCGCAGTGGGCAGATCCAGCTGCAGTGGGAAGGAGCCAGGGGACAGGGAAAGAACGAAGATCCGTGACACCAGGGAGCAGAAAGGTCAAAGAGGCAAGCCGGGTGTGCTGGGCCTCAGAAGGCAGGCACAGTGACCAAGGACCTCTCTGGAGCCTCTTGGCCACCCTTACTTTCAGCACCTCCGAGGCCAATAGTAGTGCACAGCATACAACACAGCTGTGGCCCCGAAGGGTCTTTTCCTTCGGAGGTAAAGCACAGCTTAGCAAAGTGCCACGAAGTCCTTTCAATTTACCTTGAATATCAGCGCGAGATGATTCGAGTGTTTCTCGGCATTCCACGGGGGCTTGGCACAAGTCATTTCTATGATAGCGCAGCCGACACTCCACACGTCACAGCTCCTCCCATACTGCTGCCCTCTTAGTACCTAGAATGCCCCAAACACAACAGAGCGAGTTAAAGCCGCTTTGCCAAGTCTTGTCCATAAGACCCGGACGGCACTCTTCTGTGCTACCCTGTGGAGAGGAAGGAGCAGGCCCGGCCCGGGAAGATGTGGTCGGACCTCCCGGCCTCTCTGCACCCCAGAAAAAGAAGGGCTGGGCCAGCTATCCGGAGGAGGCCTCCCATTCAAACCGTGTGACTTTGGCATGTACTTAGAGATTTCGACCTCCCACAACGGCCGCTTCACCTAAAACTGGACGTGTTTGGGCATTTCAAAGCACGAAGAACTAACATTTTGCTGCAGGGCTGTGGAGAGAGGACAAGCCAAGTTTTGCAAGTTCTCTGGTGGCTTCCTCTTTCATCTCCTCCTAGACCTCCTTCTCTTATGAGGCAAGTCACTATTTCTTCTACTGCAGATATCAATTTGCCTTAGACTTTCTACAATATAACCGTAAATAATGAGCATTTTATAGCACTTTGAGGTGTATAAAATCTATTACACAACATTTCTCTATATGAAGATATCAAGCCATAACTCCCTTTAAATGTCAGGGACAAGACCCCCGGGGAAGGCCAAAATTTAAGGGTTTCATAAAATCAGAGGACTATTATTAATTTTTTAACCCTACCTTCCATCTTGGAGTCAATACTGCGTATTGGTTCCAAGGCAGAAGAGTGGTAAGGGCTAGGCAATGGGGTCAAGTGACTTGCCCAGGGTCACACAGCTGGGAAGTGGCTGAGGCCAGATTTGAACCCTGGACCTCCCATCTCTAGGCCTGGCTCTCAGTCCTCCGAGCCACATAGCCAGACTATGATTTTGAGGAAGGTCTTGTTCTTTTAACTAATGAAGACCTAGGTTACATGCCTATGAGATGAACTGATGGCTTCTTATTATACAGAAAAACCAAATCAGAGGCCGACTCTCACCTCTGGTGCCATAAATGCAATTGTTCCCAACAACTGTCCTTGAAATTCTCCAGCGCCGGTTCCTTTTGATGCCAATCTAGCAGCAGCTCCAAAGTCAGCAATTCTCAGTCTCTGTCCTGTGCTGTCAATTAGCAAATTGGCACCTGTCAATGGCAAAGCAAAAATGGTAAGCGATTCTCTGCTAAAAGTAAAAATACAAATAGATTCAAAAATCAAAACGAGGGCCTCAAATGATCACAGAGATATTTCTGGGTAATCTACTCCACTATCAATCTGTTCCAAATAAAGTCCGCAGCCCCAGAGAAGAAAAGGAGAGGAAGAATAGCTGTAGTGCAGCAGAAAGAATATTGGAGTCAAAAAAGCCCTGGATATAGACATTGACTCTAATACTTATTGTCTGTGCAATCTTGGGAAACAAAGTCCCTTGACTACTTCTCCTTGGCTTTCAGTTTTCTCATCTTTGAAATGACAGTTAAGTGAGATGCTCTCTCTCAAGTCCCTTCTACCAATAAATCTATATTCTAGAGAATTAAGTAGTGTGATAGAGCATAGAAAAAAATATAAGTATTCAAGGAAACATAAGAGGAAAATTCTGCTTAGAAATCACATTTAGAATTTTAATAAAACCTCCAAGAAATCCAGATTTGGGATCAGTCTGTATCTGAGAAGGTTCTATTGAAGTTCATTTTTATCCAGACTAGCGTATGCATTTCAAATCAAAATGAATGTTATCACTTTAAAACTACAGTATAGTATAGTAGTAGTCTCTCGGTAACCGAGGATGACGATTGTCTTTGTGCATTTTCATCTATGGTGTATAGTAGCTGAATCTAAAATGACCCAAAGACATTTATTTGGCTTTTTAAAAATTCTTCTACTAATGTACTTTATGTATGAAACTGTTGAAATGATTAAAATGAACTCAATGGAAAATGATTTTATCAGATTTATTTTAAGAAAGTGTAGTGGATGGAATGTCTGACGTGGAGCTGGGAGGACCTGGATTCAAATCTGGCCTTAGACACTTCCTAGTTATGTGAATCTGGGCAAGTCACTTACCTCCCATTGCCGACCCCTTGCCACTCTTCTTAGAATTGAAATTTAAACAGAAGGTAAGGGTTTAAAAAAAGTTTAACATATACTAATTGCAGATTAACATGGTAATATTGGCTTAAAAATAATTTCTAGAAATATATTCCCCCAATCTCAGTGTATAAGTCAGTAGTAGAGGAGATCTACTTTAGAAAATGCATCTATATGATGTAGAGGATAATTTAAGAAAAGAACTGGAAAGACAAGTGAACTGATGCAGAGTGAAATTAGGAGAACCAAGAGAACATTACACAGGGTAATTGCAATATTGTGGAACTATCAAATGTGACAGACTTTGCTATTAACAGCAATACAATAATCAATGACCAATTCTGAGGGACTTATAATGGGGAATGCTATCCAGCTCCAGGAAAGAACTTTTAGGAGTAGAAATGCAGATGAAAATATTTTGTCACTAGTTTATTTGGGTATATGTTTTTGGGTTTTGATTTTATCAGATTGTTCACTTTACAGGAATGAACAATATTGAGATAAAAATGAATTAAAATACCAAAAAAAGAAGGGGGTAGGAAGGTAGAGAAAAAGAAAGTTGTAATATGGTTGAGAGATGTAATATGCTTGAATCTGTGTAATATAATACAGGCAGATGAACCAGGAAAAAATGCATTTATTTGCACTTTAAAATCTTCTAACAAGATATATTAAAAAAAAATCCTACCTTTGACATCTCTGTGAATAATCTGATTTTCATGGAGGTAAGAAAGACCACGAAGCAATTGCTCTGTGTAGTTAATTACCACCGATTCCTTGAAAGCTCCATATTTACTTAGCAAATGAGCAACGGACCCTCCTGTAAGACAAATGTATCCAGGCCAAAACAATTATAAATCTGGCTTTTTAATAAAAAACGTATTAACATTTAAAATAGCAAAGTCATATATATTTATATATATCCTCTATCAGAAATGAAAATGGTTAAAAATCTAAAGTACTGCTTTCATCTTTCATATCAGAATCAGTTAAGTAGGTAATGTAAAACCTCATCTGCCACCGAGTTTCCCAAATAGCTTAATCTTTATCCCTTTAAAAATATACATTAATTCTTAACCATTTTAGATGGAAATCTAATGCATTATTTCCTTGCTTTCTAAACCAGACCTCATTGATTACTTAATCCTTTCTTGATGATTCAGGGGTTTTGCCCTAACTATTGTCTAATGTTATTCAGTAGCTCATAGGATCAGAAGTGGAAGGGACAGCAGAGCCCGAATTTGGATCTGGCATGTTATATATGGAATTGATGATAATAGTAACTCACTTAACCTAGAGTTTTAAGATTGAAGAAATGCTTTACATGCATTATCTAACCTGATTCTTCCGAGTAGGCACTATTATTATTATCATTTTAAAGATGAGAAAACTCAGGCTCAAAGGGGCTGTGTAATTTCCTGTCCCACAGCTTGTAAGCCTCAGGTGAGCCAGGGCACAGGCCTCCCTCTCCACGTCCAGCACTCTATGCACCGCACCCCAAGGGGTTAAATAAGTTGTCTAATGCTGCGCATCTAGTAAATGGTCGGTTCTAACCTGGATTCTCTGATTCTAAGCAGCAGTTTTCCCTACATCATGCTGTTTCCATGAAGTATCCAGATCTATTTGTGCCTGTGCTAAGCCCTCCTCTGTGGTGTTTTTTGTTTGTGTACCCTTTTTATAATTTTTCTGTCCTTTTCTTTAGGGTCTGATGGGCCATTTCTTATGGCTGTCGGTGTACTTTCCTGAAGCTTCAGGACTTAAGTCTCGGAGGTCTCTTGTTGCTCTGGGACATAGTCATTTTTCTAGAGTCAGGAGCTCAGATTTCAAATCCCACCTCTGACCTTTGATCCTTGTGTGACTCTAGGAAAGTAGCTTAAGCTTCCAGGGCTTTAATATAATATGAAGGGATTAGACAAGATTAGGAGTTGGCAAACTATAACCCAGGGGTCAAATCTAGCTTGCCGACCAATAAGAATCTAGTCTGCAGCCGATTGGAGCAATTGTTTCTAAAAATTTTAAAGTTCAAATAACTAAATGAAGTTATTAAAACAACAACAACATTCTCAGCTCTCGGGGCATACCAAAAAAGGAGGGGGAGGGGCAGGAAATGGAGAGGCAGAGGCCATAGTTTGCGGCCTCAGACTGGAGGATTGTTTTCAGCTCTAGATAAATGGTCCTGCACAGTAATGTCTAGCATCCTGTAATCTTCTCTTCCCTGTTAAATTTGCCGCAGGAGTTTGGAAGTCAGAAAAATTAAGCTTGTTAGAATCATATATAAACAAGAATAAATATCAGACTGAATACCTGAATTTTCCTAAAAAGTAAAATAAAGAGAATGTTGACCTTTGATTTTGGTGTGTACTTCCTAGTTCTTATTTAAGGTTTGCAAAAGACCTGATGTACATTATTTGATTTGAATCTTTGATTACCTTGAGCACTTATTAATATTATTATTTCTTTTGATATGATTGATGTAACGAATTCAGAAAACTTAAATGACTTAAGAGCACAGTGCTCACTCATCCTCAAGGCCCTCAGAAGTGGCGTGGATTTCCCTTCCAGGGGGTATACTTGATATAATTCAGCGAGTTCCCCTCAGTGTGTCCTCTTTAGTGTTGGTTTCTTTTTCTATAGAACAGAAGTGTCAAACATATGATCTGTGGCCCCTAAACTAAATGCACCCAGAACTATTAGTATGCAATTGTGAAATATTGAACAAAATATAATACAATGCAGATGACACGACATTTTAAAACTAAGTCACTATGTGGCCCACAGGAACTTGGAATAATGGCCCTGTTTCTATTTGAATTTGAGATTGCTGCTCCAGAAATACTTTCTAGAACAGTGATTTAAAATCCATATTCAGTTTCCAACTCCACTGTCCTGGATGGTAAATATTTTTTGAAATAAACATCTTCCCAATTTCACCTGTTTGCTGGTCTTTTTTCAATCATTTTGCTAAATGTCTTAGATAATCAGGCTAGCCTACTCTTTCAAATGGTTTTCCCCCTTCATTGCATCTCATTGTCTTATAAGAATATTAATCTTCAAAATCCCTTTCCATAACATTTTACAAATGAGATTGTTGTCTAAATTTGATACTGTTTTTCTTGGCTGTCATCTATCCCTCTTTGCTTAAAAGGTAGGTCAAAGGATAGTAGATCAAATGTTTATCAAAGCAGTTTTCAGGATCATTTTATTTATTTATGAAAGGCAACTGACACTGAATGAAACGGATATAATCAGGATTTAATATCCTTTCCTCTATCCATTTTTTTCAGCTACAATAATGTGTTTAAATAAGTCAGGCTGAATTTATTTTAATTACACAAAGAATCTATTTTGTATTTTTATTTTTCTTCTAGATTTGTATTAATTTTGATCTTTGTTTTAACAAGTCAGTGATCTAATTATACAAAGACAGATAGTTCAGAAACAAATCCTGCATCAATTGTGTCATACATACTGTAATGAGACACAATTTAGTTCACTTCATATTTTAGGGGGTGATGTTAGAGTATTTGTCAAATCTAGGATTTTAAAATTTTTTCTCAAAGTAATTGTGACTTGCAGGCATGAGGATTCAGCGAGTCTGGCTTTTCTGCCTTTTCAACCATATTTTCTAATAATTTTTTATATTCTCATCTATGTCTACTTTTGTACTAAAGTTACTGAATATCACAGTCTCAAGAATTTTTTGTAGAATTTATCTAACTTATCCCCTGCAACACATGCTAATACATAAATTGAAATTATCTTCATGGTGGTCTCTTCCAACTATTTTTCATGAGGGCTACTACATTAAATGACCCAATATCCCATGAAATGCTTCTTGTTGGCCATGAGGATTCAACTAATTTCATCAACACCTTTTATTTGCCTCTTCAAAGACCCCTTCCATTTAGATATATCTTCCTTTTGGTCTCAGTTATAGAAGAAATGTCAGGATTGATATAATTTAGCAACATGCCTTGATGTGTGGTCAATGGATATCAATTTCACATTCAGAGTATCAATGATGAAGCTAATGTTTGGAGATGGCCTTGAAATTATAATTCTTTGCATCTTTTTGTGAATTTTGTGAAATTATAATTCTTCGCATTTTTTTGACACCATTACTGCAGAAGTGGAAAGAGGCCACAGAGAACTTAGGCCTATTTTGTATATTTTTTTTGTTGTAGAGATTGCCATGGTCAAAGAATATCTCATCAACTGTCTAGCTTGCTAGGGACAAGCCTCCTGACTTTAAGAGGCTAGTCCTTGGCACATAGTAGCTGGGAATGGGGATAATACTTAAATCTTTTTCTAGCAGGGCAGAAGTAGACTGAACTTATACTCCACTGGCTTAACCTCTCCGAATTAAGTGTTGCTGCCACTCCATAATGAGGCATGCATGTAAAACAGTAAAATTTTAATAACCATCATTTATTTTTAATAATTTAATTTAAAATTTTTTAAATAACCACCATAAAATTTTAGGAAAAAAGGTCACATTAAACAATCTAATACATTTAAAATATTTAAGTTATGAAACAAAAATGAAGTTCCAGGTAGCTCTTAACTTGTAGCATAAAATTACCTGCCATCCATTCTATGAAAAGATTGTAATTGCTCTTCTCACATGTGGCACCCAACATTCTGATGATATTAGGATGGTTTAGGTGACTCATCATCCTTATCTCTTCTCTCAGTGCTTCAACTACCTCCTCTTGCTCAGAAGATGTGTTTCTGACATAAGTCACCTGTTTAACACAACATTCAGTTTGAGAAAACATCTGAAAACACTCCAATGTACACATTCTTACTGAAAAGATTTTAAAATGAAATCTGAATGAACATATACCCACATAGCCATAGTAAGCTCCAGTGCTTAATAAATGTTGAATGAAAAATGATCTTTGACACAGCTAGATAGCAGAGTGGCTATAGCACCAAACCTGGAGTCAGAAGGACCCAGGTTCAAATTTGGCTTTTGACACTTCCTAGTTGTGTGACCCTGGGCAAATCACTTAATCCCCATTGCCTAGCTCTTACCATTCTACTGCCTTAGAACTTATACTAAGATAGAGGGAAGAGCTTAAAAAGGCAAAAAATATATATATATATATATATATTTTTTTTTTAGGCTACACATACCAAGACAAGTAGGTATCTTTTTTCAGGCTTGTAAGCAATAAGAAACTGGATTAGCTGCTGGAGGCAGCTAAGATATTAATAACAAAGTAAAGGCTATAAAATAAGATTATAAATGAAGCATGTAACAGACAGCAAATTGCAAAGAAATATGCCTTTGGTTATGTAAACCAATATTAGGTATTCCAATTTTGGCACTGGTGCCTTGATTTGCTCTCTACTGTTCTATGAAAGTGAAGTCCTACTATTACTTGATTTCTATGCCAATTAAAAAAGTCAAGTTTAAGTTACATAATGACCACACAAATTTGTTAATCAAAGCAACAGTTTAAAAATTACCTATATTCTGTGCCACATAAAATAATGCCGTTTTATAGATCATTTATAGTACTTGTGGGTAACATGAACTATTTGTTACATAGTATGCTATTATTATATAGATTAGGATGATCTCATATTATTAGATTATTTAAAAAAAACCCTTTCAAATATTAGGAATAATATTTTTAGATGACTGGCTCTCGTCTACTTTTAAGACTGCTGTTATTGACTTGTCTTTACATCATGCCATCTACTTTTGTAGTTTAAAAGAGAAAAAACCGAAGTACATTCAAACAGAATGGATTTCTTGTACTTTGTCATGAACTCCATTTATATCTTTTGGTTGGTATTTACCTGTTTCACAGCCATTAAAGTTCCAGTTCCTACATCTTGAGCTTGATAGCAAGAAGAAAATGCCCCAAGGCCTATCTGTTGACCTTTGAGCCACTCGGCATCTTCTCTATAATGGTGTTTTGCTTTGGTATGTCCTGGCAGAGTCTCTGGTGTCTGAAAATGAAAGTTTCAGTGTCCAGGTAAATATTTTAATTTTTAACAATAATGCTGGCATGACAGCATTGCTTACTAACTTTCTAACTCACATAAGTTTCTAATCCAAGATTTATAAACTTAAAAAGTATGAGATTGCTAATGTCAGGTATTACCTTCAAAACATGTACAAGATAAAAAAATTTCTAGGGTCAAATGAACTCTTCAGTGTTATTTTGACATTAATAGTTGTCTAAGAAATCATCATTTGCTAATGGGTTAAAGTTGGTTTTTCGAACTTTAAATGTGATACAACACAGTCATCACTGAAGCCTGTCTTAAAGATACTCACATCTTGCTGAATAATGATTATGTCTTCTCCATTTTCAACTTGTAGTTGAGGAACTATTGGCAGGGCATCCTGTGATGCAGACATTGCCATGGCAATGGACAATGCTTCCTCTTCTTCGGCTTCCATCTTTTCTTTGCACTTCTGATTATGATTTACGTCATCTTTATAGGTGTCATCATTTTCAGCCCTTTCAGGAGAAAGGACTGCAACTTCGGACTTAAAAGTTACCGTCGTGTCACTAGTCGGCATAGCCTCAAGCAAGTCCTCGATGCTGGAGTTGAGTTCGGTATTGACATCTAATCGGCATTTCTCATCTACTGGTGTGAAGACCGTCTCTTCACTTGGGATGACAGCGCTGCCGCCGCCGCTGCCGCCATCACCCTGTGAGATGGCATTCAGATCGAGCGTCATACTATTTTTTGAGACTTCTTGCTTGTTCAAATCTCCTGGACTGGGTCGAGATGGCTTTGGCCTGTGTATGTGACTGGAAGGCAGAGGCCTTGCCTGTGTAAAAACTGGGGAAAGTTTATCGGATTCTTTGATTTCAGAACAGTTTCTAAGTATCTGTAGAGAAAATTTCCGTTGCATTTGTGGAGAAGGTGTGGGTACTTTGCAGGGAACAAAACCCTGAGTTTTGTGTTTAGAGACATCTGTTACAGAGCCAGCTGGCACAGATGGGGTAGAAGAGGGAGGAGAGGGCAAAGTTGGGAACAATAACTGGGAATGATTGGATGAAGAAGAGTTCAAACACTGACTATGGGGTCTGCCTTTTGTCTGCAGGGCTGGCTTTGGTTGCTCTGTTGTTACTGAATTAGGAAGTCCTACAGACATGTCAGCCAACGTATCAGAAACATCTTCTGGACTGGCATTTGATTTTGCATCACATAAAGGCTTTCCAGTTTTCTCTAACTGGACTGTGTGTTCAGGAGAATTATTTTCAGTTGTTTCTGGGGTGTTATCTGGGGCAGATGGCTGCAAAAAGTTATCCTGTCTGCAATCCAAACAGTCTTCTAGGCCCAGCTGGATGGCTTCGGCAATTTCCATTTCATCGGCAATAGCCATCAAACGACGACGCATCCTTGTATAATGAGTGGAGCTTGTAACACTCAACATTTCCAAAAGTTTCAAAAACACATGGGGTACTCTGGCAACCATTCTTGCAGCACTCAAAAACACCCTTCGGGACAATTTACCAACCATTGAGTGGGAATTATCAATGAATTGCAAAGCAAAGTTCAAGAGGGACAGCAGCTTCTTATACCTAAACATAAGAAAAAGAAAAAAATTGCATTTAAAGTTTATATGTGAATATTTAGAAAGACTTGGTTTAGTTTTCCTTTCCACAAAGTTCTGACTTTAGAAGCATTGAAAATATTTTAAAATTATGGTTTTTTAAAAATAAAATTATACAATTAACTAATAAGTGGGAGTTTTCACTTTGAAAAAAAACTTCAAATCACAAGGGGTCTACATTTTAAACACAAATAGCCTATGTCATACTTACCTATATCTCCTGAACCTTCTTGGACAAACCTAAAATATCTGTTTTCAAGGAAGAAAAGTAATAACATCTTTAAACAAAGAGTACCTGTCTACTACAGCATCAGCTTGCAAAACTTCTCCACTGACAATATGGGGATAAAATTCTGCAGGAAATTCCAACAACATTCTGTCAATAAGACAAAGGCGCCCCAACAGAGCCTGCCAGTTACTTGATTCCATTTGGCTTCCAAGAATGCAATTTAAAACATAATCAATACCACCAATACCAATAGATCCTATAAGCAAGAGGAATAGAAAATATAGTGTTATTAAAATCTACACCAAAAGCTAGTTTGTATCTAATATACATGCAAAATATGCTGACTAAATATCCATTTTAACAATTTTTACAGATTAACTTAGACATCGAATTAATACCACTGACTGAATAAAACATATCTCCAAATATTCATTAGGGCCCACTCCACTATTTGACAGATTAAACTGAGAGACTATTAAAATAGCACTATGAGTGAATTAATGGACAAAAACATAATATAAAAAGTTAATTTTAAGTAGAAGGTTTTTACCAGATTTAAGTATTTCTCTGCCAACTGCCAGTTCTCCTGCTTGGCCCTTGCACAATTCTAAAAGTGTTGAAACTGAAAGCTGACTTGTACGGCTAAAAAAGGAAGGGAAAACCAAGTCAAGACTAATGGTAAAGCTTATGTCAATGAGAATTTTAAACTGTTTGGGGAGAACGAAAAACATTTCATTTGTCTATTTAGTTTTTATATCTAAAGTCATAATAAATAATCACAAACAAAATGCTATATACACAGCCTCACAGTATAGAGGGAAAATTCAATCCAAATACATTTCTTCAATTAAAAAAACATGCATCTAACAAGTCTAAGGTTTATGCACCTAAGACAATGTCTCAAGTTTCTGTCTTTCATACTTTTAAGTCAACAGATAAACAATCATTCAAAAGAGTGGAACCATCATTACAAGAACCAGGTCTCTACTGAATATAGAGTCAGAGGTACATTCAGAATCTGTATGTGACTGAAAATTTTGATTCGATTTCTTCATCTGCAAAATGGAGATCCTCACGCTTGTACTAGGTTTATTTAGTGGTAAATTGGCCCTTTCTGGGGGCCCTCCACTTCTGCCAACTGGGATATATTCGGATATCATCAAAAGGGAGATGTTAAAGCACTTGAACTCTGGATCATTGCTTTATTTTAGTGAAATATCCAAAATAAACTGTCCTCTGGGAAGGGGAAAAAAAATCCACTGTTTTCTACTGTACAGACTACTTTGGACCCAGCTACTAGCAATCTTTCCTACAGTAGAGATAATGATATTTCCCTCTAATGTAGCTTGCAGACATATAAAGATAAATAATGAAATGTTTTGGACTTTTTGTAAAATGCTATACATTTATGGTTGTTGCCAGTTGTCATTTCCAATAAAATCTCCTGACAAGGATTTTAGAGCACAAAGTATTTTTTAAAAATCTGGTTACAAGGAATAATGATGTATATTACTGCTTTTTCTGATCCCTGTCCAGTCAGTCTCTTTAAGGAACATCAGTTATACTCTCTTTTTAAAAGCATGCCATTGTTGAAGTAGTTTTATTAGTTTATATTTAACCCAGGGGTGGGAGGGACTTGAATTGGGCTTTTTTTCATCCTATCGACATACAAAAAATTTCATTGAATTCCTATACTTTTCATTACAGCAGGCACTGTACTGATATGGTACTCTGCTGACTTTGGTGTTAGGACCTTAGTTCAAATCCTACCTCTGAAGTTTGCTGCCTGTGGGTCCATGGGCAAGTCACTGAACCTCCCTGGATCTCAGTTTGTTCATTTATAGAATGAGGAAACTGGATTAGAGAGAATGTCCTGAGTTCCTTTCCAGTTCAAGCTTTCTAACAACCTAAACAAAATCCATCTAATTTCCATACCACCCAGAACAAATAAAATATACACTGCATGATCTAAGAGTATGAAGAAAAGGGTGACATGATTTTTCCTTCCCTAATTCCAAACCAAAAAAAAAAAAATCCTTTCCCTAATTTAGGAAAGGAAGAAATAAGGAGTGTCCATATATACAGGAAATGAAGAGATGGTGAATTGTTTCATCATTACATATTTAGGCTAGAAATGTGATTTCAGAAATGTATTTTTTAAAATGACAGATAGTAATAGAATTTTATGTAAACCAAATTACTTCTCTATAACACCAGCATTAATTTAGTGATATTTTAAAAATTAGGAAACTCAATATTTAAAGATTCATTCATTTGATAAACACTTAAGTGTCTATTATGTGCAAATCATTGATGACAATAGTAAGAAAATGTTTGGAAGATATAAGCAATTCATTGAAAAACCTCATGACCATACCTATTGGCATCTGCACATTTGACTAATATAGTTTCTACTACTGGCCTCAGAAGTTTTTGCAGTTTTATTCTTTCGGCCAAACTATGGCAAGGAGTATACACCAACATGGCTCTTAATGTTTTCTAGGAGAAAGAAGAAATACAAATGAAAAGTCAATTAAATTCTCTATAAAGTCCATTTTAATTCTCTAAAATCCGCATGCTTTTGTAAGAAAATCTAAAATAATACCTATAGAGGAAACACTGTGAAACAAATCTATGAAATAACTGTTAAATTTAATGGTGCAAATAAAAACCAAAAGGGGATGGCCTACAAGCATCCTGTCTGCTTCTAAATCTATGATTCTTAAGACTCTCTAACTTCCATATTGATATGTGCTGACTGAATACATCTACTTCTGCCTCTAGGCAATGACTAGATTTGCAGATAAATTCTTGCTCTCAACTCTTCAATTAAGATTATGTCAGTAATGTCAATCTTAGCCATTTTATAAAAGTTCTAGCTTTGATTATGAGGTTCATTATTTGCTACTTCCATGAAGTTAGGCAAGGCACAAACTCTCCAAATCTCAGTTTCTACATTTGTAAAATGTGGATAATGATAGCACACTACCTATCTCACAAAGAGATACGGCACCCACAATTTGGTCAATGCCTTACCATTTCAATTTCTGACACTATGTTTCTCTACTTGTACTAAAATTCCAAACAAAATGGATAGTTTACTCTCTCCCAAATACATTCTATACTGTCCTACCTCTATGCTTTCAGGTATACCGTTCTTTTTAAAAAAATTAACAGAATTTATTTCCAGTGTCTTAGCCCTTCCCCTTCCCACATCAGAGAAAGCATCATCCAGGAGATGGATATGTATATATAGATCATGTCTTTAATGTTTCCATTTTCAGTTCATTCTCTGAAGGTGCTATTCACAAGTTATTATTTTTTTTAAATCCTTACTTTCTGTCTAAGAATACAACTTACTGGTTCTAAGGCAGAAGAGCAGTGCGGGCTGAGCATGGGAATTACGTGACTTGCTCAAGAGTCATATAGCTGAGAAGTGTCTGAGATTCGATTCTGAACCTATGACTTCCCATTTCTAGGTCTGGCTCTCAATCCACTGAGCCATCCAGCTGTCCCCTCTCCCCCATAAGTTATTTTTAGAATATGAGATCTGTAGCTGTATATCATTTTCTCTTGGTTCTACACATTTCACCATTCGTTATCCCATGTAGTTTTTTCCAAGTTTTTTAAATTAGTCTGCTCATTGTTTCTTATAGTACATTAGTATCCCATCACAATTATGTATCACAATTTGTTTAGTCATTCCCCAACTGGTGGACAGCCCTTCAATTTCCAGTCTTTTGCTACCACAAAGAGAGCTGCTCTAGACATTGTGGAACATGTAGGTTCATTTCCTTTGGAAAAAGATCCAGCAATGGCATTGCAGAGCCTAAGGGCATATCCAGTTTTATAATACTGGGTATCATTCCCAATTGCTCTACAAAATGGTTGGATCAGTTCACAGTTCCACCCATAGTGGATCAATGTCCTCACATCCCCTCCAACATTTGGTATTTTGCCCTTTTATCACATTAGCCAATTTGATGGATGTGGGATGATACCTCAGAATTGTCAGCAGTGATTTAGGGCATTTTTAAAAATATACATATATATAGCTTTGATTTTTTCATCTGAAAATTGTTCATTTCTAAATTGAAAGCTCTTAATTTTATAAATTTGACAAAGTTCTCTTTACAGTTTCAATATGAGACTTCTATCCAAGAGGATGTCTACAAAAATTAAATCATATTTTTCTTAATACCTGGAATGTGTCAAGCCTTGTTGTTCCATTTAAATACTACCCACATTATGAGATCCAGCCCCATGGTGTTCTCTTCCCTCATTCCAAGATACCTTCTCCCCATTACATTCTCTTAGGTACTTGTGCACCCTGTGCCCACATCCCTCAGACTGTAAGCTTTCCTAGAGGCAGTGTGGCGTGGCTGATAGAATGATGAAAGGGAGTATGGAAGACCCGATCTCAAATCTCATCTCAAGACACTTAATTGCTACCTGACTTCGGACAAGTTAAAATTGTTGTTTGCAGGAATACCCACTTAGGTTTTGTTCCTTGACCAAAATGTTCATTCTAAAGCATACTTTGCCTCGCCCTTGATATGGTGGCTGCAGATACATTATTAAAATATGTATATACTTAAATAGAGTTAAACATGGCACTGTCTATTAAAAAAGTAACAATGAGCATTGAAGTGATAAGGAATAAAAGTACTTACTAAAGCAGCAACATAGACTTTGTAGACAGGGTCAGCACAAACCATTGACAGAACGCTGCAGCAAGCTTCAACAACAATGTCTCCTGAGATACCAGGCTGAGATGACCCACTAGCTGCTCCAGCGCTTGGGTTGTTTCCATTGTTGCTCCCAGAATTTCCAGTGCTTTCCCCATTAGCCAACAGCAGAGCACCACTAACATCATGGGAAAGACGCCTGAGGGCCATCTCTCTTATATTCCAGTTTCGAGAAAATAAGCAGCCCACCAGCTCCATTCCAAATACCTACATAAAATTGAGAGAAACACACCCACCATCAATTCAATTTGATTATGAAGAAATGTGAAACAAAAGGCCTTTTAGTTGAATTATTATTTATTATGTCATCAAGTACATGAGAATTCAATTGCCACTGCCATATTATCTATTTGTAGACATTTCTACTTATCTGTCTCACCTATCGCATGCCCACATCTTTCCTTTCAGGCTGCAATCCACAATAATGCCTACTTAAGAGTTAGGGATCATCTTAAATAATACGTATTTCCAAGTAGTCACAAAGGACATTAATATTTTAGTAACCAAAGGATATTTATACATAAAAATTTCCATCTAATTAGTATTCCTTTGCTTTTGAAAAAATAAGTTCAAAACTAATAACAAAAATTAGCAGAGACATAATTATATCAGAACAAGATATGGAAAAGTGAAGACAGGAATGGAATTAAAGCTTTTGAAAATTCAAACCGTTTCATTTTCTTTTAGCTATAAAATGTTAGAGAAGCAGGGAGACTATCTCACTGAATATAGAGGCCTTCAGTTTTTATACTTTTACCAAAAAGGTCAACAATCCTCAGAAAACCAGAACAAACAGCACCTTCAACAATATGGTATTAAACTAGACTGTTGACATGCATTCACAAAATATTTTGAGTTATTGCTGTTGCTAGTTATGAAGCTGAGAATTTAAGAAAAGCTAAATACCTAAAATACTTTAATTGTGTTCAAGTACTTGAAGGAGAGACCATCATGTGAGAGAGGAATTAAACCCTTCTGTTTGGCCCAAGAAAACAGAACTAGTGCAAGTTGGAAAGAGGCAAAGTTAAGCAAACTTCTCAAAAATTAGATGTATCTAAAAGTGGAAAGGACTGCCTCTAGAAATAGTAGTTTTACCTTAATGAAGGTCTTTGAACAGAGGCCATATAAAAACTAGTTTATATAGTGTGGTAGGGTCTACACTGGATTAGGTGATCCTTCTACCACTCAATTTTGGGATCCTGTTAGTTCAGGATTAAGAAAACCTCTAGAATGTAATGTCAAGCACTTTCATAAGTTATCAAGGGAAGTTGTATAGTTTTTATTCTTGGAGAAGGACATGGAAATAGGCTCATCTAGACATGAGGATTAGACTAGATAACCTCTTGAGGCCCTCTCTAGTCTTTTGTTAAGAGAACATTATTCTCTAGTTAGTTACATGAGTAAATAGCAATGATTCGCAAAACAATTTTCAATGAGACAATATTTATTCTGGTAAGTACAATTCAAGTCAAACAATGACACGTGGGGGTTGAGGTGAGAATGGCAGGTTTGAAATTTAAAATCTTAGAAATGACTATTTCCTAGATTAACTTACAAATATATTTTTTTAATGTTAAATTTGTAGTAGAATGTAAGTTCCATGAACACAGAAGCTGATATTTTTCTTCTTTGTATCACTAACAACTAGCACAAGGGAGGTATTTAACAAATGTTTACTAAATCAAACTGAATAGAGAATTTTATAAGAGACTAATTACCTGAATCCATGGCTCAGCTAAGTCTTTATAGGCAGGAGGGATCTGCTGAACTCCATAATGAGTCAGGTTAAAATTACTATCCTGATTTCTTCTTTGTGATCCAATAGAAGACTGCTGCTGTACAGTTTGCTGCTGTGTAGCTCGGAGCACAGAAGAGGAATCCACGGGACTTGGCAATTCGTGGCTAAAATTAAGACATTAAGAGAGTTTGCCAAAAAATATAGGCTTAATTGAAAAATATTTTTATTTTTGAATAAATACCCAGAAGCCATTCATTAGAATCTGACCTGTAAAAATCATGGGATCTCCACTTAGATCTACAAAGAGGGCATATCAGAGGCTCTCTGTTTCTTCTACATTCTTCTGCCCCTGAAAAATAAAAATAGAACTTATCCAAAGAATATTCCCTAAATAAGAGCTTATGAAAATGTAAATAAAAAAGGTTTAAATGAAGCATCTAATGTAGTATATCCTTTATAAAATTTATTTTGAAGACATCACAGGAACTAATCAGAGGCAGTGCCCAGCCTCATTGAGTGGAATACTGACAGGGGTCTTTCCTATTTTAAAAGACCTGGTGCAAATGAAGCAGGAAAATAATGAAGCTAAACTATTCTGATACTAGTGCCTTTCTTAAATGTTATTTTGTTAGTTACATTAACCAGCTCTTTACTTGTTCATTTGCAAATTTCAAGAAATTCAGATTAGTGTTAAACACCAAAGCAGCTCAAGTTTAAGGCTTTTCTATAGACTAAATTAACTAGCACACACATTCATACAGAGTTGAATCTTGTTAAAATCTAAATTAGTTGGGATAGGTCATGGAATAATTTAATTACATTCATGATGAGCATGAATAAAACAGCAACATACAAATTGACATGCAGTGGTGGTGCAACTTGTTCCTACAGCCATCTTCACATACTGTAAGACTCTCTTCATCAAGCATTCCTAACAAACAAATGGGGCACATCTGCTCCTCTTCATCCTTCATACTATAGAAAAAGGAAGCGGAGGAGAAAAGACTGGCATTAATAACAAGAACATCACTTTAATTTAAATGTTTGATAGAATATTAACTCAAATTTCCACTTTTTTAGACTATGCATGACTTTATTAATGAAAAATATAAGATAATTATATGAATACTTTTGTTATTTCAATAGGAAGTCATGGGGAAAAATCTAATGATTTTAAGGTTTCTTGTGGTATCTTATAAATATTACACAAATTTTCAGTGTGACACTAATATGAGTAAAGTTTTTGGTCTGCAGCTGTGATTTCAACATGTGGAGAACTCCTAATGTGTGAATTTCCTTCTCTGGATGACAACCATATCTGCAGCTCATATCTTAAAGAATTGCCTGGTGCTCTGAATACCTGAGTAACCTGTCCATGAACTTTTCCATCAATTACTTTCATTACCAGTCTATAGTCCATTTTATTGTAATTAATGTAATTATTGGGATAAATTCTGCTAGAAAACATTGATCAGGAATCAAGTCATGAAAACAAATTATTTCCCCCATTTTTTAACATAGCATCTTTCGAAAAATAATGTTCATTTATACATAGACAATATGGTAATAATTAATTTTAAGTTAATAGAATATAAAATCAGTTTTGGAGCTATTAGGGGCCTTAATGGTCACACAGATCAAATCCAGGTCTGTTAAATTTGATTGGGAGGTACCAAGGAGGTGTTTCTTGGTTCAAGAGTACAGTTGTCATTATTGAAAGGGTATGAGGAAAGACTTTACGTAATGGTATTTGACTTGGCCTTTAAAAACAGGGTAGAATTTCAATAGGCATTAAATGTAAGAATAGTCTAAGTGGACTGAACTAGGGTAGAACAATTTGATTTTAGCTGAAGTACAGAGTATTTTAAGGCAGCCTCTGAGGTAAAGCTGGTGAAAGACTATGAAGGGAACACCAGGGAAAGAAGTTTTAATTTGACTCAGTGGACAGGAGGGAATTATTGAAGAAAAATAGAGGAATGACATGTCTATTATATTTCTTCATAAGAAAAATTAGTATGAAACCCAGAGATGTTAAGTTAACCAATATAACACTGAATTTGTGGAAGTACTGGGACTAGAACTGAAACGCCGGCAGATTTTAAGATCTAAAGAGAAATGCAAAAATCTGGTCCTACAAATTAGAGATTTTTTGATCCAGTCAGATTTTTACTCAGAGGCACCTATTCCTGCCTCGTATTCTATGCCTGCTGTTTTAAGTTGCTCTATCAAGTGTTGAAGTGGATGTATGCATGAGTGTGCAGGTGCACACAGACACACACGCATGCCTACGAAGGTCAGCAGAGTTACATTAAGGACTACAAAATGAAAATATCTATCAGGTTCTTTCCTATTCTACTATCCTGTAACCACTCTCACCTCCTTCCTGGCCCCCACCTCAACTGTATATCTGTACACACATGCTGGAAAACTAAATAAGAAATATCAATATAATGTGTAATTAGTATTTAAAGGAAAACAAGTAGTGATGCAAAGCCAGAATTTTAGACAGGATTAATGTAATGTTAGTCTATGATTGATAGGACTAAACTAAACTAAACTAAACTAAACTAAACTAAACTAAACTAAACTAACATCTTTTTAAACGCACACAATATGATGGCAAAGAAGAAATTATGACCAGCAAAGATATAAATTTAATCATCCAATCTAGCCAAATTACAGGTGTAATCGATAAGTAAATGTGTGAGTATGGGTGAAAAATACCTATCCATATAGAACTTGTCCATTTGGAGTGTGGAAAGGGGTGGGTGATGGGTAAGGGGAGGAATATGCAGAATAGAGTTCCACCAATATATTATCTCTCCTGCATATAGCCTTAAAAAAACCCTTTCGATGGTTCCCTTTCCTTTCCTGAGGGCACACTTCCTGTTTCAGTTTGGCCATTTTAGATCGACATAATACTAACCTTGTATTTATGTAGCACAATGAAATTTGTCTTTTATATACCATATCTCTATCTCACAACAACCTTGTGAGGTAGGTGATGCACAGGTAGGATCAGCCTCATTTGAAAACTCATCTGAGTTTTCTACCTGTCTACCATCATAGAGCTAGTATAAGAAGGAAAGGCTGGCTCCCCGACTTCCTTACTTACAAGCCCTATATACAATCCACCATGCCACAGCCCACTATTTCTCCCCTCAAATAAATTAAAAAGGTTTAGTAAGATTACAGCCAATGAACATCAGACATGAAGCTGTGTGGTATGTGAATGAAGTCTAAGTTTTAGTAGTAAGAAACAACATTCAATAGTAAGTCAGAAGATCTGTGTTCAAATTTTGATTCTGCCCCTTTGATCTTAAGAAAAGCACTTTATCTCCCTGGGCCCATTTCTGCATTTGCAAAGTGAGAGGATTAAGCCAGAATATTTCTAATTCTAAAGCTGTGATGCTTATTTTGCAAGTTATTAATTGTGCAACTTTGGGCAACTCATGACCCCCCCCCCCCAAATGGGCCTATTTCTTCAGCTTTTCAGAAATCATAAAACCCCTACATAAATGGAAGCTAATATGAATACTCCTGTTTACAATGACAAGGCTATTTCTTGACTATAATCTTACTTTACATCACCATTGTCTTAAATCTCCCGTGTTTTAAGTCTTTTAGAGAACAAAAGAATCAGAGTTAATAAACACCTACTATGTGTTAGGGACTGTGCCAAGTACAGGGAGTCAAAGAAAAATACAAAACAATTTCTGCCCTCACAAAGTTTATGATCTAATGAACTGATTGCTTTGATGGTGACCGATCACCATCTTTATTTATTTATCACAACTTTATTAATAGTTGCTTTCCCTATTGTCTTAGGGAAAAAAAATAAAAACTGTATTTGTCCCCATTAGTAAAATATGATATGAAAAGTGGAAGATATTTATAACATGTTAATTGGTACCAAAATGGTTTTAGAGAATTGCTTTTCTATCCATTGGGTTTAGAAAAATATTTCCTTACTTGCCACAAAATGAACTCTTTATTCTAAAACTTAAGTAAGCCTGCTTGTTGGACACACAGGACATCCTACCCCTTGTCCCTGTGCTTGTATAAAGTTAGGCTGTCACCCACCTGGTTTTCCTCAAGGCTCAGCTAACATTCCACCTCCTTTTAGAGGACCTACTGTTATGTCCTCTTAGCCCCTAGTTGCTAGCACTTTCCCACTCAGAATGAACTTTGTATCTATTCTGCATTTAATTTTCTGTGTACATGCTGTTTCCCCAAAATAGGGAAAAAAAGTTCCTTGAGGGCAAGTACTATTTTGGTTTTTAACTTTGTACAAACTTGGTATATTTGGCATATAGTAGGCACTTATTGAATAAACACTAAGTATTATCTTGGGGAATTCACAATTCTGAGACTCACATTCTTCTTTGATGACAGAGGTTCTTTCCCCCTTTTCATTTAACTCTTCCCTTTTGTCTAAGTATCAATTCTAAAACAGAAGAATACAAGGGCTAGGCAAAGGGGGTTAAGTAACTTGCCCAGGGTCACATATCTAGAATGTATCTGAGGTCAAATATGAACCCAGGACCTCCTGACTCTAGGTCTGACTCACTATCCTCTGAGCCACCATTCTGCCTCTGATTAAAGGGGTTCTTCACCTGGAGACCATTGTGAGAGGGAAAGAGAAAGAGATGAGTGAAATGCAAGCAAGGAAAGAGTTTTGCAAGGGAAGAACTAGCCACCTGCTAGGAACCAAATGACAACGGATTCTGGAACCAGAGAGAGTATATGAGAGGACACTAATTGCTCCTCAGGGTTCTTGACTTCCTGTCTCTTGAGCAAACTGGAGGTTTTGACTTCTTGTCCCCTGGAGCTGAGGAGAATCAAGATACCTTTTCTCTGTCTGTTCCTGCTTGAAGAAAACCTACTTTGAACTAAACTTAAAGTGTTCCTGTATGCTGTGAAGTCCTGTCTGCTAAGAAGATTATCCTGAAAGAGATCTGTGAACATCTAGCCTGTCTCTAATCACGAGTGTTGTTGGTGAAGGCCTGACTCAACTCAGACCAGGCCCAGCTGGGCTGAACTCAACCACTGAGAGTTCAATCCTGACTTTATCTTGAATGCTCGTTTGATCCTATAAACCAACCCGGGAGGATTAATTAGTCAGGTGCAGCTAGTGAGGTTTGAGGAATCTTAGTCAGAGATAGGCCAGGGCCTAGGGAACATCGAGCAAACAGAAGAAACTCCCATGAGGGAGTGTAGAAGTGGGGAGGCTAGTGAGAATTTCATTAGAGCTAGGGAATCCTTTTCCTTAATCCTCCTGTTTTTGACAACCTGTCTTGGAGACTTAAAGCACATTGGTCCCAGTGAGAGAGACTCTCAGGCTTACATCACTGAGGGGTACTAAGGAATCAAATAACATCAGTCTCTCAACATCAGCATCAACACCATCCTTATTAGGATCAATTATTTCACCATGGACACAAAAAATTGGATGGGGAAAAAAATCAAATCTTTATTTCAATTCCACTGGTTTCTTTTGTAATCCATTGTATGTTAATTCACTTAAAAACAAAACATTATTCTGAAGGATTCTAATGCAAAAAAAAAAAAGATTAAGAACCTCTGATCTATAAAATAGGGATATCATCTTTCCTACCTACTTTAGGAGACTGTGAGGTTCAAATGATATGAGGGTATGTGAAATGACACCTTATATCTTATAACTTATACTATATAATGCAGTATATGAAAGCATTTGTGAACTCTGAAGTGTTATACAGGGTTTATATTCATATATCAATTTGGTCATGTTCCAATAATCTAATCTAAGGGGGAAATCTCCATATTTAAATAGTACAATTGTTAATATGCTTTATTCTTGATTTTAATTTTCTCACTCCAAAAATGCAGTGATTCCAAACAGGAATAATTTTCAAGTAAACTAACACTGATATACATACCCTTAAAATCACAAAGTAACCAGAGAATAAAGCTTTTAATCCCTTAAAAAGTACTGACCTGTTTTCTGAACTAGATGTAGAAGTACTAGATGATGACAATGTATGAGAATTTGACATGCGTGATACAAACTTCTGGATGGTGCTACGAGATGGAGCTTTGATCCTTGAGCTACGCCTACTGTGATATTTCTGGAACAAACTCTCAACCTAACATTGGAAAAAGACAGTAACAATGATATTGATACTACATTCTTATATACAAAGATGCTGATTCTAAGAGACTCAAAATTGATAAGCCTCATTTTCTTTAAAAGTTGTTCAATAAACTGATGCAAGAAATTAAGAAATATAGGAATATAGATAAATATATTCACTGACCTTCAAAAATGAATGGCAATTGTTTAGGCAAAGAGCAAAACAATCATTAAATGGCTTATAAAAATGTAATTAAAGGAATACAACTATCTAAATCTCTAACTAAATGATATATACTTTTGCATCCTTAAAATGATTATAAACTAATTTACAATTATATTCAAGATATTAATTTTATGATTTTACCATCTAAATAGTTTTTTAAAATGCTTCTATTTGCTTTTTAACCTCCTGCCATCTAACTTCTGTTGATAGCACTCTCATTTTCCTTGACTTCAGCGAGATATACATTATCACATTAGTGACCATATTCTTAATACTCTTTTCTCCTGGCCTCTAGACCACCTCTAGCTGCTCCACTCTGCCCTCTGGGATCATTAACATAGGCCAGTTATGGTGAACCTTTTAGAAACGGAGTGCTGAGCCCTGCCTCCTCCCCAGACTTAGTGTTGTGTCCCTCCCTCTTACTTCACACATGGGAGGAAGCACTTCCACTGGGCTGCTAGGCAGAGGGGCGGGTCATGTGACAAATGTCCTTTTTACAGGTAAAGAGGCAGAGGAGTGGCCTATGTACGCTGCTCTCCTCCAGTTCTGCTGCCTGTGAGCCGCCCACCTTACCCCCTGTGTGCTCCCATTGGGTTGCTGGGCAGAAGTGAAGGGCATGTGAAAAAATGTCATCAGGTATGGTGTGTGTGTGGGGGGGGAGGGAAGGGGGGAGGGAGCAGCTTTACCCAAGACCCTCTGCTTTTCTAATAATGAACTGGGGATGGGTTGAGGGGGAGGGAGGGTGACCGAGTACCCACAGAGAATACTCTGAGTGCCATAGGTTCGCCATCACTGACTTAGGCCTTACCTGAAATTCTGTCTTCAGCCTTCTCTTGTGCTCTCTTTCCTTACTATCTCTTCCACTTTTCTAGTTATAAGCATTGGATCTATCTGGATAACTCAAATCTTGAAATCCTGTTTTCATCATCTAAGTAAGTTTTTTTTTTAAATCACTAACAAATGAGAATAAAAACACCATAAAATACCTCAAAATTTTTCAAAGTTTTCCTCCATAACATTGGATCTGAGGGTTCTAGTTGAAATACTCGGAGCATAACAAATAACAGATGGATACAAAATGTTCCACGGCCACAGCTGCAGGTCTAAATATTAAGGAAAATACAAAGGTAAAGTTTGTGTTTCTAATGGAATTTCCAAATATAGCTTTTAACACGTTGAAATGTTATTGCAGGTATTTTAATTCTTATTTCCAAATTTACTACATTAATGTTATTTATTTTTAAATTATTGCATTCGTGTGGTTGTGAAACCTAAGCATTTTCATTGAAAACAGTAAGGCAAGAAAAGTTATCTACAATTTTAGTAACTATATTAACAAAATTTACTTTAATTTTTCATGCAAAAACCCTTTATAACATTTGCTTTATCATTTATTAAGCAAGACTTTTGGAATGTATTTAGTTATGACATGGAATTATTTCATTTTTAAGAAGGTTAACTTTAAGCTAGTTCACATACTAAAAAACTTAGTATTCTCATTTTGTTTTGTATTCCCCAATGCATGACAGGGTTACTTACACATAATACATTACTAAATGTCTGTTGATCTGAATTAAGAAGAAAATTCATCCTACCTGAGGTCCAATAAACACCCTGTATTTATTGTCTGGGCTGTCTCCTCCAATTAGGAAAGAGTTCGGTCCTATCTGCTGTAGTAAGTATAACCTGGCTCGCATGACTTTGTTGACGCGGCGATTTGTTTCCTCAGGGCTATACGGGGAGAAGCCATCAGGGGATGGAGCTCTTCGGGGTGGTGTGATTCTCCCACTCTGAAACTTTAGAACATCAATTTCTACTTAGTTTCTCAATTTTCAAGAAAGAAGCTTTTACAGAAGAGGGGTTAAAAATAATAGTATTACCATAGCTACTCTCCCACTAATAGACAGCAAATGTGAAAAAAACAAAAACAAGGTTTATGTTACGAGAAGCAATGACCAATGTAAAATTCCCAATTTATTTTTTGTGAGACTCCAAATGAAAGAGTATAAAGCTCCTCTTAACTCCAGTCATCCAAACTTAAAAAAAACAAAACAAAAAACCCAACTCTACCACTCTGCAAAAATCATCTACAACCTCTAACTTTCTCCTATACGATAGTAACATTAAGAAACCCATTTTAACAAGCACATTTGCTAAAAAACTCACTATTACTTGCCTTAGAAAGGAGTGAGAGAAGAACAGAACTATTCCTTAAATATGAAAGCTTCCCATTTGGGATGTTTCTTCTAATAATGACTGAGTAATAATGAATAGGGGGACTAAGTGGGACTGGAGATAGAAGAAGAAAGCTGGTGGTGGTGCTTTTATATGTGAAGGTCCTTCCAAACCACCTCTTTGGCAATAATGAGTGGAGTCAGAATAAAGTTGAGGGTATGGCAAACAGAACGGATAGATCCTTTTTCTTCTCTTTTACACTTCCTTCCCAACTTAAAGTTATCTTTATGACCATCTTAGGCTAAATTTCATCTAAGATGATGGGACAGATGGTATCATACACCATACATTCTGACCCTGGCTGGACCCACCCTTCTACAGTTTGCCCTGCACAAGGCTCAATATTTATGATTTTGGGTAACCCATTGGTAACTGGGTCAGCCATGTAATCAATCATCTGTCACTCAACTTCACTGTAACAGAAAGTACAGTTTTTTTAAATTATGGCCTCAGAATTCTCTAGATCAGCATTGGTGAACCATATTGAGATCACGTGACCAAACCGCACCTTCAAGCAGTCTGTGAGTCTCAGCATTACCCTAGACAGTAGAAGGAGGAAGTGCTTGTATTGGGCGGCTGGGTGGGGCATGTGAAAAATGTCCTCAGGCTAGGTGGAGAGGGGAAACACAGCAGCACAGGTGCCATGCCTTCCCCAACATGGCTCTACTATATTCTATTGAGATAATTATTTTTAAGCAGGCTTGCATTAGAAATTGGAATTGTTGACATAGCAGATGAAGTATGACCTACTAAAGATCCAGGAATAGAGTTGTAAAAATTCCTGGTTACACAGTCACCTGTCTTTCCTTTGGGAAATATTTCTTCTTACCTGGCACTTCTTATAACCTTAATAAGGTAATTAATAACAATAATAAATAAGCAATACTTCCACTATTTCCAATTTATCACAGTTCAAAAGTCATCTTTAACACAGAAGAAACACAACTGCTTGATCACATGGGTCGATGGGGATATGACTAGGGATGTAGACTCTAAAAGATCAACCCAGTGCAAATATCAATAATATGAAAATAGGTCTTGATCAATGATACATTAAACCAGATATGGGAGGGGGTTGAGGGGAAGGGAGGGAAAGAACATGAGTCTTATAACTATGGACAAATATTTTAAACCATCTAATTAAATAAAATTTTCCAAAAATAAAAAGTCATCTTTGATTTCCTATGCTTAATCAGTTGTTAAGTCTTGGTAATTCTATCTCTTATTTCTATTTCTTCAGCTTCCACTGTAAGCTCCAAGTTCAGGCCTTCATTATATTTCTTCTATACTGTTATAACCACCTTTAAGAGGTCTTCTGGTTTCTAGTCTCTTCTCTTTCCAAACTATTTTTTCTCCACTGCTGCTCACATCTTCCTATGGTACTCCTCTCTCCACTTCATCACTTTCCTTGGAAGCCTTTAGTGGTACTCCAAATAAAGTAAGTTTTATCCTGCTGGTTTTCTTTCTTTGAAAACAACAAAAAACAAAAATCTCCTCAAAACTCTTACCTTGTGACCTTGTATGAATTCTACGTTAGAAGAGTGACAAGGGCCAGGCAATTAGGGTTAATTCCTCAGTGTTACACAGTTGGAAGTGTCTGAAGTCATATTTGAAGCCAGGTCCATCTGACTTGAGACCTGGTCCCCTGTCTACTGTGCTACCTAGCTGCCCTATCCTGGTAGCTTTCAAGATGCCCTCTCTGCCTTGTCAGACTCATCTCATGGTGTTCTTCTCTTCATATACAGGTAATGAGGTAAGGCAATGAATACAGTACTGGATTCAAGAGTCAGAAGACATGAGTTTGAATCCTGCCTCTGACACTATTTCTGTGATCCTGGGTAAATCACTTAACTCAGTTATCTCATCTGTAAAATGAAGATAATAACAGCACCAATCTTGTAACGCTGCTTATAAGGACAAAACAAGAGTTTGCTATAGCTTGTTCTATAAGCCTAAAGTCTAGCTTTTATTATACTATTATTCCAAAACATAGAAGTACTCATTCCAATCCTGCATAGTTCCATCTCTGTGTCTTTATTTAGACCATCTCATATGACTAGAATCAACTCTTTCCTATCTCTGTAAGCTGCAAATGATCTTTCCTCTAGCATTACTGACATGGTCATGTATTACATGTATTTGTATGTTTACCCCCTCCCTCATTAGACTGCACACTCTTGGGTATAGAGTCTGTAACTCCATCTGTGTTAGCACTCAGTTGCACAAAATAATGTCTCAAATGTTATGTATATATAAACCTATGTTCCCCTCCTGTGCAGTAGTTCATCTAGTTCCATAGTACACAATAGCTTTGTCTTTTTAAAACTTCAAGTATATATAGATGTATGTACACATGTACATCTGTATATATGTACGTATGTATGTATGTATAGCGCAACTCAGAACAAAGAGTTCTTAGTGAAAGAACCTTCCAACATGTTAATAAACTTTTAAATTTTAACTTCTCAATATGTTGTAATTTTGAAAGAATGATTTTTGTATTTTTTTAAGTACTTTTGCAAAGAATTTTTCCCATATGGATTTTAAATAAACATTTAAATAAGTTAATGTTTAGTGAAATATTTACTTACAGGCACTGGAGACACTCTTTTTCTTCTTACTCCAGGAGATTCTGATTTAACAGCACGATTTGAAGATGAAGAGCTACTAGGAGAAGGACTTCGTCTTCCTTTTGGAGTAGGGGAAGAAGTATTGTTATGTCCTTCAGTTTGAGATTCTGGTGTTAATTTGCTGATTTCAGATCCATCTCCTTTGACAGGAATTGGTTTAACCACCTAAATAGAAAGTATTTAATGCATTTTGATTACCAAGAAAAAAGAAATTGAGAAGGAAAAATTGGAAGTTACAGGGTTAATGACAGAATTCTATATAAAGAGGAATTTTGCATAAACTTCTGTGTTTACGATGTTCAGTCATGCCTGACTCTTCATAACTCCGTTTGGGGTTTTCTTGGCAGAGATACTGGAGTAGTTTGCCACCTTCTTCTCTACTTCATTTTAAAGATGAGGAAGCTGAGGCAAACAGGGTTAAATGACTTTTCCAAGGGTAACATATCTAGTAAGTGCTGGAGACTAGATTTGAACTCAGGAAGAGGAGTCTTCTTGACTTCAGGCCCAGAAATTTATCCACTGAGTCACCTAGCTGCCCAATAAACTTCTATATTATAAAGCATTTTAATGCTTTCTGGCAGTTATATATATATTATTGCTTATTTTGAATTATCCTAAGTGTCTTTTTCCTCCAAAATGAAGATTAAGATGTAATACAAAAAAATGCTAGGCAATTAGTACTAACAACTTTGCTTAGTTAAATCTTGCTGAATTAATTACTATAAAGTCAAGATGAGTTAGATGGAATATTATAAAATCAAGAGTCTGTTTCTTATCACATTAACATTTTTTCTCTTTAAAAAAAATTTAATCCAAGGATATTTTATTATTTTTGCTTTCTTTGTATCCCCAAGTACTTAGTACACTGTCTGGCACATAGATGCTTAATAAATACTTACTGCTACTAAAATTCTTTTTCTAGATGGACAGCTATTAACAACATTCTTTGGATAGGATTGATCAAATAGTCTCTCTCTCTCTCTCTCTCTCTCTCTCTCACACACACACACACACACAAAACTATATATATGTATATATCCCTAGACTGTCATTTAAGTCAGGGGTTCTTAACCCAAAAGGTCTAGAACCAATGGATTTGATGACTCAAGTCAATAAGCATTTGTTTAGTGAGATCATTCTTCCTACTGGTTTTCAAATTTTCTGTCTCGGGACTGCTCTTAAATATTCAAGACTCATTAAAAAGTTGTTGTTTTTTTAAAACGTGGATTATATCTATTATTGCCATATAGAAATTAAAAATATTAGTCTTAAATAGTTCTGACCATAAGGATCCCCTTAAACAGTCGCCAGGATTCCCGCAAAGATCCTGTATCTCAAGAAATACTCATCTACTCCAATCCTTTCATTTTTCAGACAAGAAAACTTATGCCTGGAAAAGTTGTATGTTCAAGGTCATAAAATCAGTAGCAGAACTGGGATTCTAACCCCGGACCCTCTGACTTAACATTTAATATTCCTTCTAGTACAAGCTTGTCAAACACCTTAATAAATCAAATCTAAATAAAAAGAAAAGAAAGATAATTTGACAAACTTTCTATTAAGCTCTGCCTGCCACCCCCAATTCCTTTCCTTGGATTGGACTTGGGATTTCATTATTTTAGGACTCTGTCTGGTTAAAGAACCTTTCCCTAACAATTCAAAATGGCACCTGATCTTCAACCTATAATCAGGATAGGTTGATAAGAGATTAAGTGTTCAAGGCTGGATGGAACCAGTTTTCCAATTTTGAGGTCAACTCTATCCACTGTTTTATACTGCCTCAATACTTGAGAGATCTCAATGTTCCCTTTTCTATGTACTTACAAACTATATCTTTCTAAAAATTATGACTATGTTAAGAGGCTGAAATCTCCAAATGATTTTGCTTAAATTAGGTAAGTTAATGTAAACATTTATTTTAATATGGAAGGTGGTAGAAGAGTTAAGATGGGAATTAGTTCTACTTTTTTGAAATAGAAGGAAAGAGTTTATTAGAAAGGGAATATAGAAAAGATCTGCAGATTAGGGGAGAAGTATAGCAAGAACATTTACAAGGATTTCTGTTTTTAACACTAATGAGATATTTAAAAACTCAATTTGTGAGCTGAAGTACTACATTCAAAATTTGAATATTATTAAATCAATGATTGTCTATCTACCAGGGGTTCTTAAGCTGGGGTCATGAACTTTTTTTAACATATATTTTTATAACTTTTAAAATATAATTGGTTTATTTCTTAATACTATGTTTTATTTTATGCATTTAAAAACAACAAAAGGGGTTCATGACAAAAAAGGTCAGGAGCCCCTGGCCTGTATCTAGGGATGTACTTGACTTGCCTATTATCTAATTTTTAGTATGAGCATGTACACTTTGGAAATTGGCAAATGCTACAAATCTGGGTTCGGTTTCTGTCACCAATTTGTTATAAAGGGATAGAGAAAATGTTAATGATGTAGATTAAACTTAAAAAGTGTATTCTCCGACCTTTTTTTGGTCTGGAGTAGTTAAATTTTTACCAGCATGCCACTGTCTACCTCACATCCATATTTTAAAAAGATTAATGAGGTAGCTAGTGGTTAAATATAAGAAGTTTGAGCATAGTAAGATAAATTTCAATAGTCTCTAGCTTGTGTTGAAATTTTTTAAAATGGAATTAGAAAAATATGTAGAAATTCTGTTTTCTCTTCATTAATAAACAATATCCACATAACTTTTAAGGAAGAACAAATATGGCTAAGAAAAGACTAAATTTAATTCTTGCTCTTTCAGCAAGCATTAGTTAAATAACACCATTAAGTTGTTTTTCAAGAACCTATGGGTCTTGGGGGTGGCTGGGTGACTCAGTGGATTGTGAGTCAGGTCCAGAGGCGGGAAGTCCAAGGTTCAAATCTGGCCTCAGACACTTCCTAGTTGTGTGACCCTGGGCAAGTCACTTAACCCCCATTGCCTAGCCCTTACCACTCTTCTGCCTTGGAACCGTAAGGATGATATTAGAAAATAAGTATTATTTTATTAGTTTAGGGATAAGAAGTAAAGTGGCTACTTGAGAAAAGAACTAGAGTTTGAAGCAGAGCTGAGAGTGTTTTGATTTCAGATGTGACAGTTATAACCATTTTTCTATGTCAATTACTCTCTCTGGCAGTTGGCAGAGACACACTCTCAGAGACTCTCTCTCAGGGCTGGAGGCGGTAACATCTTTGCCTCTCTCTCTGTCTGAGGGAAAGACCTGAAGGAGCTCAGTATTTTCCTTTCCCAACTAGGGAAACACTATTGACTATCTACTGTGGTTTTTTATAGATTGGTTTATATCTGAGAAGACCAAAGAAAAAGCTGGTTTTTGGTTGGGACTCTGAGTCTGTTAAGGCTAAGAGTCCTGACTTAATTCTTGCTGAGATTCAACCAGCTAGCCTTTGCTATTTTATAATTTGAAGGTGAAATTAAGACTTATAAGGATATTAGCAGTAGTTTTTTTTTAGATAGTATAAATTTAGGTTAGTCAGATCAGGGAGGAGTAGTATAGTCTGCAAAACATAGGAGAAGCAGTTCCTTGTGGAACCTGGGGGTTTATTTGGGTGGATTTAGAATTCCTTAGAATTAGAAATCTTTTATTTATCCATATATATATTTCAAGAAATATTTTATGTTTATAATAAGAGTCTCTTTAGCACCCTTGGGCCTGGCCCTGAAGGGAAGTTCACATTTGAGCTTCACTTCATCATTGAGGATACTTTTGATTACCTCTATCAAAAGTATCTGAACAGTACTGAATCTATATTGAACAGTTTTTCTATTTATATTTTTTTAGCTTGCCATCATTATAATTATATATTTATTTTTTGTTTTTGAAGAACCAATTCACAGTATTAATTCTAAGATGGAAGGTAAGGGTTATTAAAAAAACAAACAAACCTATAGGTCTTAAAAAAAAAAGAACTAATAAGTCTCAGCACCTACATGGATATTTCTGGGATTTAAGATTAAAGGGCTCCATTATAATTTGGGAGAAAAAAAAAGATAATACAAAACAATTTCATATTAGGAAAAGAATGAGAAATGAGATTCTAATGAACAAAAGTATTGCAAAGCCTGACATTAGAGGGCAGTGTTGTTGCTCATTTAAAGTCAGAAAGTTACTACTTGATCAACACCAACAAACCATTTTGGTTAAAATGTCCTAAATAGTTGCTTTATTTTGTATACAATTATCACATTATCTAACTACAATGGAGGAAAAAAGGCCTATAAAGCTGCTTTATTTTCCAACTGCTCACAGGCAGCTAACTTTTTCTCCTTACCACAGGGCCTCTCCTGCTTCTCCTCTCTAGCCATTCATGTTTCCAGGCTGGCATACATGTTGCCTTGAGCTTCTCCCTGATCATTCGTTCTTCTGGGCGGTCATCCATTTTCTGCAATCCTTTGAGAGTTTCTTTATTCTCCATATCTCGACTAAAATAGAAAAAAAATCAACAAAAAACAGGTTTTTAGATGATACTTTCCAGGCATAAAATGCATGGGTTTGACTTCCCACTTATTCAGAGCTATGAAGTGAAATAATCTTGAAAACTGTTACTACTTAAGTAGATTCTGTGCTCAAAATGGAATAATAAAAGAATTCTATTTATTTAATATGTTTATTAGCACTATGCTAAACTCTGGCGTTACAAAGAAAGTCCTCTGCTCTGAAGGAACTCACAATCTAAGAGAACAAATAACTTTGAACATTCAAAATATATACTGTATAAATGAGAGGTAACTTTAGAGTGAATATGAGTCACTTGTAGTAGGAGAAAATGGTAAAGGTCTCCTTTATGTCGAAAGTGGGAAATGAGCTGAGTCTTAAAGGAAGCCAGAAAAACATTTCAGGCATGGGGTGAAGAGACAGATACTGAAAAATGTTTGGGGATAGAAGTTGATTACAAAATTAATCATAGTACATCTAGCATTATGTTTATCAATTCATTTATAAAGATTGTATAGTCTCTTCTTTCATCAGGAAGTTAGGCTGTAATGAACCTAAAGATTCTCTTTCAGTTCCAAATCTTATTAACCTATGTTGCTAGCATTGTAAAGCAGAAAAAAATTTAAATGAACTATGATCACAATGATAATAGCTGGCATTTAAATCATATTCTCAGACCCTCACACACCTCATTTAATCATCATTACTCATGAAAAAGGTACCATGTTCTCTATTTTACAAGAGAAAATTGTCCAAAGAGGCTGTGATATGTTCATGGTCATAACAGTTAATATCTGTCAGAGGTAAATTTACATGCAAATCTTCTGACTTTTACATCTAATATTAACCTTATACTAATGGTTCAAACTACTTATCTGATTAAGGAAAGTTAAGTTTTAAGTCAAACAGAAACAATTCTTTAACTGAGTTTTGTTAAACAGGCAATGTAGTAGAGCCGAAAGACTAGGAGACTTGGAATCAGGATACTTATCAGTTGAGTTACTATGAAATATGTCCCAACCTTTTTATGTTGCTCCCTAAAAGGGACAACACACTCACTACTGGCCTCAAAAGGTAGTCAGTGAGGAAATCAGTTGTAAAGCATTGTTATGAGTGTGAACTATTAGTAGTAAAACAGAAGCAGAACACTTAACCAGAACGTGCAATTTCATATTTTTCCGTTTGAATGATTAAAAATATCTTGTCAGCATTTCAAATAACAAACCACTTATAAGCCCTCTTGTGGAGAAAATAAGCCAATTCTTCTAGTCAAATGTTCTGACCTTATTTCATGTTTTTTTAAAGTTACAGCTTACTTTCTAATACACTCCACAATTTTCCTACCTTACTTAGTATTTTTAAAGTAATTATAATTCCAAAATAAACCCACCATAACTTCAAATTCTTTGAAGAAGCCTTTTGTTGTATTTAAAAAACCAAACCAAATACCTTACCTTCCATCTTAGAATCAATACTGTATATTGGTTCCAAGGCAGAAGAGTGGTAAGAGCTTAGGCTCAAGGTCACACAGTTAGGAAGTGTCTTCAGGTTAGTTTTGAAACTAGGACCTCCCATTTCTAGGCTTGGCTCTCAATTCATGGAGCCACTTAACTGTCCCCTTGGTATATTTTGATTACATTTTAAGGTCATTTTAGTTCAGGAGGTAACAGATTCTGACACTTGTCTACGTGTATAAAATTAACATAAATGAAAATTACTAGAACAATCATTTGTAAAAGTCTAAATCACTGCAAGAAAAAGTAACAATGTAGTAGTATGAAATAGTGAATTGGTGGTAAAAATGAAATGCATAAAGAGATTACAACTCTCCATGAAAATGCTGTCAAATTAAGTATCCTAAAATTTTTTTCCAACTGATCACAACCTTTATTGAGAAGGAAGCACAATCTGTTAGTTTTCTTTCCAGCCCTAAATCCCTATGATTTTAATCAAGAACATCTATCTTGATAAAAGATTTTGTTTACCAATAGTTTAAACAGAAATACTGTTTCACAAAACTTGCAAAATCAAGTCATGGTATGTTGCATTCTTTGGAATTTTTAGGTGGGCTCTAGAGTATATGTGATATATTTTAGCAGTCTAAACCTGCATTTCCTTAAAAGTATTTACTTGATAGGCAATAAGGGATGAGATAAGCTCAGTGATGGAGATTCTTTCTCCTACAGAGTATTAAATGAAATGTAGAATGCAATCTTAGTTTCCTATCTTGGCTCAAAATTTGCGATTCTTTTTATTCTTGAAATAGTTCATAATACTGCATCAATATTTACAAATTCAAACGTGTCACTGATGATTTTAGGTCTATAGCAAGGGTTCTTAACAATGTCCATAGACCCCCAAAAGCTGTGTGGATAAACCTTGGATGAAAAAAAGTTACTTGTATTTTCACCAACCTCTAATGAATGCAGACAACACAATGCAGACAACAAACCAATGCAATCTCAACATATTATAGTTGTTGTCTCTCAAAACATAATTTATTCCTTTCCCTACATCAAAATTACTAGAATTATTAGATCCAGGATAGCACACATTAAGACTTCCTGGTAGCAGACTTGATTTCAATATAATTATTTCCTTTTGTAATCTTATACATTTGAAATATCCTGAAAAGAAGTCCACAGACTCTACCATGCTGTCAAGAGATCTATAACCCACAAAAAAGGTTAAGATCCCTACTCCCCTTCTCCCCCACCAGGGTCTATAGGGTTTGAATAACTGGCATGGATAGGTGTGTGTTCTAGTCATTGATAGAAAAGGTTATTTAAAAAAACAAACACCATACACTGGTAACTGATGATGGAGATAAAAACGGAAGTTTCTGGACACTTCCTGGCATGCTATTCATTTGACAGTGATATGGTGGAAAGAACCCAACTCTAGGAATCAGAACACTAAGATTCTAGTCCCAACTAACCCCAACTGATCTATCCCATTCAAAAGGCATTTTCCTAAACACTTTCTATGTGTAAGAGACACCAAGGGAAGAAAATAGACCTTGTCCACGAGGAGTTTCTATTTTTTGAGGGGTAAGTAGGAGGAGACAAAAATTACACAAGCACATATGCATTCAGTATAGGAAAGAGAGAACAAGAACACTAAAAACCAGAGGTTTCAGGAAAGGCTTCCCATAGGATACAGCATAACTCTTTAGCCTAAAATGAAGCCGGGGATTATAAATGACAGAGATGACCAGATAGTAATATATACATTTTCAGTCATTGGGAACAATCTCCACAGAAGCGTGGAAGTCTGAATATCAAGTGGGGAGAACAGAAAATAGAAGACTTATTTCTAGGATATACAGGTGACCGAGTCAAATTTATAAGAAGAGCCATTTCTCAATTAATAAGTGGCTTGAGAATAGATATAAATTGTTTTCAGAAGAAATCACAGTAGATAGCCAGTCAGGCCCGGTGACAGGAGATCCTGGGTTCAAATCTGGCCACAGACACTATCTGGTTGTATGACTCAGGGTAAGTCACTTAACCCTGAATACCTAGCCCATGCCATTCTTATGTTTTAGAATACCAACCCAGAAGGTAAGGGTTTAGAAAAAATAATGTGCTGCTGAGGAACTTTTAAGTGGACTCTGGATCACTCTGGAAAAATCACTCTGGAAAGAAATTTGCAACTATGTCCAAAAAGCAATTAAACTGTTCATACATACCCAGAGATACTGCTACCAGGTCTATATCCCAAAAAGATCAAAGAAAGAAGAAAAGAACCCATATTATTTAAATCTATAGCAGCTCTTTTTGTGTTGTTAGAATTAGAAACTAAAGAGGTACCTATTCATTGAGGAAGGTATAAACAAGTTATCATATATGAATGTGATGAAGTATTTCTGTATTATTAAAACTGATGAAAGGAATGGTCTCAGAAATATCCAGGAAGATTTGTATGAACTGATGCAAAATGAAGTGTAGAACCAGAAGTATAGAACCAGAACAATGTTCTACACAGTAATATCAATATTGTAAAAATAATCAACTTTGAAAGATTCAGTACAATGACCAACAACAATTCCAAAGGATTCATGATGAAATAAGCTACCTCCCTCCAAATAGGGAACTGATAGACTCAGAATACAGACTAAAGCAATATTTCTTTTCTTTCTTTCTTGACAATGCTAAAGCAGGAATTTGTTTTGCATGAATACACATACAAACATATGCAATGGGTTTTATTCTTGGCTTCTCTTTGGGTAGGAGAGAAAGAGAAAATTTGAAACAAACTAAAATTGAATTTAAAAAATTTTTAAATAAAAATTTATTAAATAAAAATCTATTAAAATAAATGAATTTTATTTAAAAAATCTCCACAGGAAGGAACAAAAGGAAATATACAGAGCTTTTAACCATTTGTCTACAAAGTTATGGAAGATGCACTTAACAATTTTGGGACTTCATAGAAAGAATCATAATACCTGGGCTTCCATTTATTTGCCATGGAACATAAACAAGTCATAGCCCTTCAGTCTCAGTTGTCTCTGTTCCTCAGACAAATTATTCCATTTCCTAACTTAATGTATCCTCCCCCATCTCCTGACTTTCTTCAGGTTCCCTGCCCCTGTCCTTAGCGAACTGAAAACTAGCCAGGAAATCAAGACAAACTTGAAATTTTAATATGTTATTTTTAAAAGATTTTTTTTGGGTCCAGACCTATATAATTCAGGTCAGGGAACTCTCTTTACTACATTTCATGTTCAACTTATGGCTTTAGAGTTCTCTGGTTAAATATAACTTGTTTCTGGTACATAGCTCCTATGCTTCATACGTAGAACGTTCAAATCTTGACTTCAAAGGTCAAGCTTCTGTCAAACATGGGTGAAGATATACTACTACATCTCATTAAAATATGAGTTAAATAACAACAAAGATAGTAGTAATGGGAATATCACAAAATAATGTATGATTAATCATTAATAGATAGAATATAAGTGCTATGTATGAGTTCAGTAATTCTTTCCTAATACTAATTCCAGCTCTTGTGTTTCTAAACTCACTAGTCCCCTTCTGCCTTCCCAGTTTTTTTTTTGTTTGTTTCAAATAAACTCCAATGAGTATTCTGAGCCAGTGAAATTGGCTTCCTGGTTGTTCCACCAACAAGACACTTCACCTCTCAGCTCTAAACATTTTTTTCTCTGGCTGTCCACCATTTTCCTCTGTTCTGACTACTGATCTCTTTGGCTTTCTTTTAGTCCTAGCTAAACTCTTATCTGCTATAGGAAGCCTTCCCCAACCCCAGCTCCTCTTAATTTCAATGTCTCTCTGTTAATTCTTTCCTATTGTCCTGTATGTAGCTTAGTTTGTATATACAATTGCATATCATGGCCCCCATTGGATTTTAACCTTCCTGGGGGCAGGGACTATCTTTTGCCCTTCTTGTTTCCATACTTAGCACAGTGCCTGGTACATAGGGGATACTATATAAAGCTTTCAAATAAAGAATACAGCAGTTACTTTAGTAGATGCTTGTAAACAAATCACTGGCAAAATCCATGTGGCATAAATTTCATTATATCCAATTTACTAAGCATTAAGCTTTTTTGGATAATTCTGCAAAGTTACTTTCTTGTACTCTTAATTCTGTAATATTCCCCTTCCCATGAACTGAGCACAAGGCACTCACAAAAAGCTCAGAATACAAAGTAAAAAAACAAAACACATTTCTCTCCTCAAAGAGCTTATCAATCTTACTAAAGAGACACTAAATGAATAAACACATACACAATAATCTTAGAAAGGAAAAAATTAAAGTAAGGATATTAGGAAAAGCTTCTCATAGGAGATGGCAAACTAATTGGACTGGACAGGAAACGAGGTATTCTAAGAGGTAGGTAAGGAAAGAGTTAATTAAGTATGGACTTGCAAATAGGCCAGTTTGTCTGGAATGTGGAATGCATGTGCATGAGGGCTCCAAAGGTGGGATAGAATCAAACTGTGAAGGACTTTAAAAACCAGGCTGAGGAGTTTTTATCTTATTTTAAAAGTATCCTGAAGGTTATTAGTGAGGGGGTTAATATAATCAGATCACTTTACACATAGTTGGATACTATGGATCAACAATGAGCTGAGAGTGGGTGGTTAAGGGAGTGGCGAATTAGAGAGTAAGACATAGAAATTGATTAGGTCTTATAATACCAAACTTCAAAATATCATCTTTCAACATCAATATTCACCATTATGTGATTGTGAATCATAGACAATCTCAAATTCAAGACAGAAGGACACATAAAAAACGATGCATGGCATGTGAAGTAAGCAGAATATAGTATATGCTCAATGAAAAGATAGGTGGGACTAAAAAAGGAGGTGGAACCTGTCATCAAATGAAAAATGGGGGATTACAGACAACTTGAATATATACTAGGATTCACAAAATAAGACCTACAATTAGGACTCCAGCATACTGGATCCTCTATTGAGGTTTTATGGACAACAATCACATAGGACACATGGCCGGGCTGTGATCTGAACTGGTGAGGAGCAATAGCCACATGTAGGAGAACATGGATCCCTTGAATTATACACACCCACTAGACTACATAATAGAAGTTACAATTTTAAAAAAGGGAAATATATAAAGATATGTGATCATTTGGGGGAAAAGCTGGAAAAATCCACCCACTCTTTTCAAACACAAAGGAGAAATGTGATACATTTGTCCTTCAAAAAAAAATTAAAATAAATGTGATAGTTACCAAATGTAACAAAGGTAAACAAGAATAAAACTGATTGCTATTTTGAAGATGAGATGGATTTGGAGATGAAAACGTAATAACATTAGGAGTGGAAAATAGATCCTAAATGTGCTGTTGACTGGATTCTTATATACAGTAATGATAGAAACATATACAATATAAAAACCAAGGCCTGAGGTTAACTAAGAATTGCAGTTTGGGTAAATCTCAAAGAAGGAAGCTCTCAACTGAACTACTCAAGAATCTGCAGGAAAGAAAGAACTAATGCAATGGCTATGTTATAAAGGCAAACAATTTTAATAGATTTTCTAAAAGTTTGATTGATGCAAAAGACCAATCATTAAAGACATTCTTGTGACAGGGAAGAGGAAAAAGAGAAGAACTTAAAAGAAGAGTTCAGGTGGCAGGGAAGTATGATATACACCAAGTGAGATTTAACATATACTTAAAAAAGATGTACATAATAGATTTACAGTTTCATATACAATCTAGTTTTCTTTTTTTTTTATATATGGGAATGTTTTGTTGGTGTTTGTGAAAGTCATGATAAAAACAAAAACTTTGGGAAACTACTGCATCAGAAAGATTCTAAAAAAGTGCCCAAATACAAAAATGTTAGAATTAATTAGTCAAAAAGATTCTAAAAGGGGAAGGAATCAAATGTGACAATTAGTAAGGAAATAAAAATCCTGGAGGATTATAGCTATTTGGGGGGAGGGGAGAAGATAAAGAAGTCAAGGAGAAAAAGGAGTGAAGGTAAGAACAGAAACATTTTAGTCAATACCTGTAGCACTTGGAGACAAAAATAGAAAGAGATAAGCACACCAAAGATAGAACATTTATGTCAGCAGTTCTATAATGACTTGTTTGTTTCCCAAGACCAAGTAACGAATCTGACACTACTGACAGAAGATATGATGATAGAAGCTTAGTTTACTGAGCAGAAAGTAAAAAATGGCAACTAGCATAAATTGGGATAATTTTATGGTTGGAAGCACTCAAAGACAGGAGGAGACTAGACTTGAGATTATACTAAATATACCAATGGATTAGTAATTTTAGAAATTGGGGAGGGTATTCATCCAAAGAACCTAGAATTCAAAGATCTAATGATTGTTTATATATATATATATATATATATATATATATATATACACACACATAGATATATATATATAAAGTTAAAAATATCGCAGAATATATAAAATTTGGGAAACAAGCAGAAAATTATAAAACATTCAAAACTTTCTTGCTATCAAAAATATTACAAAAGAGAGAAGTTATTGAACAAACTACCTGCCATTAGAAATAAATTTATTAAATTGTATTCAAGAAAAAATTAGACTAGGTGGCAGTCACCTGCAAATGATTTTCAATAAGATTTATGTTTAATATACAATAATTTACATGACAATACTTGAGCAGAGTAATTTATGGAATGATATGATTCTCTCAGCCTTGTAACATGTATAATGTACATATTAAGGACCTCAATTTATTAAAAAACATAATTATTAGAAAGGATAAGACCTTCAAATGAGTAATTTTCCAGAATTCTGAAAATTTTGTGGAGGAAAATATATAGTGAAATCTTAACATGGAAAACATGTGAAGAGCCTTTTAAAAAAATGTTGAAGCTATGTTGTCACCAAAAAAGAGAAAATAACTCAAATCCAAAAGGAACTTAAGTATACCTGGAAATCTACCCTCAGTACACCATCTCTTCCTAGTCTGAGGTATTTGGGAAACCAAATTACAAGAATAGTGCTTAAGATCTAATCAAAGGCAAGAGAACTAGATTATCTCCAAGAAGAAAGATTTTATTTTGGTTGTGATAGAAACTAATGAAAATTTCTTATTCTAGAGCACCTCTTCTCTTTGCCAAATTAGCATTTAGCTCCAAGTCAGAATATTTCTACTGCATATTCAGTGCCTGAGCTGATACTGCATGATGAACTTCCTCTGCAGGAATACGTTTTCAGAGTTCCAGGGAGGGCAGACTATTTTTGTTAATTTTTACTATCACTAGTTCTGTCCTCAGCTTTTTATTATTTTCTCTTTGCACCCTCTACCCCAAGTAAATACATCCAATTCTTCAATTTAAATTATTACAACTAAAACAAATTTTGGTACATTAATATAATGGAATGTTATTGTATAACATAGAACAAATATAAAGAAGCATGCAAAGACTAACATGAACTGATGCAAACTGAAGAGAAAGGGAATCAGTATTTATATAGGGGACTATAAGTTAAAGCACCCCAGTTTCCAAATATCTTATTTGACCCTGAAAACAACCCTAAAGGGGTAGGTGCTATTATTATTATCCCCATTTTCCAGTTGAGCAAATTGAGGCAGTCACACAGCTAAGTTAATGTCCAAGGCCAAATTTGAACTCAGGTCTTCCTGACTCCAGACCTAATGTACTATCTACTGATCTTCTAAAACGAATTGAGCAAAGTTAAAAAAAAAAGGCACACATATATACAATGACATAAACAAAAGAGCTATGAAACAACAGAAAACAAATGGTGCAAAATTACAGGTCAGGCTTGATTCCAAAGAGGAGAGTAGAAAACACCTCTACTCCTCTGTAGAGGTAGGAAGTGTTAAAGTGTGAAACACTGCAGATATTCTTAATGTTGCTGTGAGATCGGTTTTCCTATTCTTTCCCCTCTCCTTTCCTTTGAAAAATTCTTTCTTATATGAGAGGTATAAGAAAAAGGAATATAGTGGGAAATTTAGGCAATGTGAAACAAAGATTAGGAAAAAAATTGATTAAAAAAGCTATCATAGTTATTTAGGTTTCAAAAAAACACTAATGCCACCTTTCAACTCTTTTTCACTTCATAGTTACTATGTTCTGCAATTAAAAAAAAATTTAGCACCTCCTCTTTTATTTCCATTGCTATAATCTTAGGTCTGTGAGTGACCACAGGCACTTTTCTGCCCAGGAAATGTAAACGTGGCCCTCTGTTCCCTGGGCCTCAAGGACTAGTGAGCTAGTGCTTCTCCTCAGCTGGGACCAGGGACTAGGCCCCAGGAGTTGGGCCTGGATCTGTACACGGGTGATGCAACAGAGTCCTACACCCAGAGCCAGTAAAGGTACCCCAGGAATCTCTTTCTGACCAGCTGTCTGGCCACCCCCTTACCCTCTGTGTCTGAGAGCTCTGGGGATGGCTGCCACTGATTCAGTTGCCCCCAAGGCCTGCCAGGCCTGCCATGGTGGGCTCTGCCTTGGTGCACTGGTCTGTGTTTCATGCCTACCCTGGTGCAACAGACCTTTCATGCCAACCTTTTAAGTTGTGTTGGGTGGAAAATTTTTCATTCCATCTTTTTGTTTTTGAGGCATTATATCAAAGTTGTTTGGAGAGTAAATTCTGAGGAAGAAGGTCCCTACTCCTCCTCTGTCATCTTGGCCACCACCCACTAATCCTTTATTAATTTCCGCTAATGACTAACCTTTGAATTGTAGCTTGTAACTCTCTTTGCTTGGAAGTCAGGAAACTCATGGCCGGCATGGAGAAGAGATTGTTGTCTCACTTCTTCATACCCAGGTGACAAAACAGAACAAATCCAAGAATTCCAACAAGTCCACGTTTAGGTCTCCCCAGTTATAGGATCATAGATTTAGAGATGAAAAAGGCCTTAAAAGTCAACCTGTTCAATCTTTTCATTTTATAGAAGAGGAAAGTGAAGTCCACAAAACTTAAGTGATTTGCCCAGAGACCTTCAGAAAATAAGTAGTGAAGTCAGAACCTGAATATCAATCCTAAACTCTGAAGAAGCATAGACCCTAAAACAAGGGGAGCTGGTTTTAGGGTAAACCTAAAGGACCTTCAGTTTGCAACTCTAAGAAATATATTTTGGGGGCAGCTGGGTAGCTCAGTGGATGGAGAGCCAGGCCTAGAGACAGGAGGTCCTAGGTTCAAATCTGTCCTCAGACACTTCCCAGCTGTGTGACCCTGGGCAAGTCACTTGACCCCCATTGCCTAGCCCTTACCACTCTTCTGCCTTGGAGCCAATACAAAGTATTGACTCCAAGAAGGAAGGTAAGGGTTTAAAAAAATTTTTAATTAAAAAAAAATATATATATATATATGTTTTATCTGCCACTTATCTTGGGAAAGTCACTTAACCTCTTTGGACCTCAGCAGCCTCATCATAAAATAGATAATACTTATGTATATCACAGGGCTATTGTAAGAAAAGCACTTTATACTTTGTACATTGAAAAGTATAACAAGTGAGCTATTATTTTTCCTTTGCTGAAAAGAGAATTCTAATTGTTATGCAGTGTTAAGAGATATCATTCTACTAGTAGAACCAGAATGCCACATAAGCAGTCTAGACAGATAAGACAGTAAGCTGAATGTTATGGAAATACCTTTATGATAGAAAACACTAGCTTCTTTGGTCTAGTAGCACCAAAAGGAAGAGATAGAACAATAAAGAGATTTGGAAATTGGTTATCTTTTTTTTTTAAACCCTTACCTTCCTTCTTGGAGTCAATACTGTGTATTGGCTACAAGGCAGAAGAGTGGTAAGGGCTAGGCAATGGGGGTCAAGTGACTTGCCCAGGGTCACACAGCTAGGAAATGGCTGAGGTCAGATTTGAACCTAGGACCTCCCGTCTCTAGGCCTGGTTCTCAATCTACTGAGCTACCCAGATGCCCCCATTAAATTGGTTATCTTAAAACCAGTATGTAGCTTAAGGAAGGGGAAGAGGTAAAAAAAAAAAACAGTAGGAATATAGGATATATCCAAATGTAGCTCTTCTACTTTAAAAAGTTTTTGCTTTCCAGCCATAGTGAAAAAACAAAATTTGGTCATAAAATATTCACTTCTTCTAGTTATAAATTCATCTGCTCTTATTCTCCTAAATTTTCTAAATGGTTTTTACACAAACAAAACCAATGCAACCAAAATTCAAAGGAAAGCAGAATACTGGGAAAAATATTTTTTGCTGTAAGTTTATTTGATAAAGTCTCATTTCTAAATATATATATGGAAGTGAGCCAAATTTATAAAAATAAGAGCCATCCCCCACTTGATAAATTGTCAAAGGCTATGAATAGGCAGTTTTCAGGAGAAGTATCAAAGCTATTAATAGTCACATAAAAAATGCTCCAAATCACTACTGATTAGACAAATGCAAATTAAAACAACTCTGAGGTACCACCACCTCACACCTATCAGATTGGCTAAAATGGAAAGAAAAGGAAAAGGGAAAATGTTAGAGATGTAGAAAAATAGGAATTGCTGGTAAAGTTATGAACTGGCAAAACCATTCTGGATAACAATTTGGAACTATGCCCAATGGGCTATAAAACTGCTTATCCTTTGATCCAGCAATACCAACTATTAGATCTGTATCCCAGAGAACAAAGAAAAGGGAAAAGGACCTAATTTATACAAAAATATTTACAGCATCTCTTTTAATGGTGGCAAAGTACTGGAAATTGAGAGGATGTCCATTAATTGGGGAATGACTACAGAAGTTGTAGCATGACTGTGATAGAATACTACTGAGCTATGAGAAATGATGAGCAGGGTGGTTTTAGGGGGGAAAACCCCCAAAAACAATTGGGAACACTTAAATTAACTGATGCAAAGTGAAGGGAACAGACCCAGGAAAATAATCTATATAGTAATAACAATATTGTAAGAATGATCACCTGTGCAAGACTACTACTCTGATCAAGACAATGATTCAAGACAATTCCAAATGACCCATGATGAAAAATACCATCCATCTCCAGAGGGAGAGAATTGAAGAACTCTGAGTGTAAACTGAAGCATAATTTAATTCTATTTTTCTTACTTTGTGTATGTGTGTCTGTGCAACATGGCTAATATGGAGTTATATTTTATATGACTGGAAATGTATAAATGCTAAATATATAAATGCTTGCCTTTTCAACAAGTAGGAGAGAGGGGTAAGAGAGAGGGAAAGAATCTGTAACTCAAAAAAATTTTTTAAATGAATGTTAAAAATAAAACATGCAAGTAGGAAATATTTAATGAAATAAAAATATAATTTTAAAAAACAAAAATGAGTTTCCTAAATGCCTCTTCAGATATGAACACTCTAAAGCAACTGCTAAACTTCTTCTAAGATTTATATATATAAAATGAAAATTTAAGGTCACAACTCAACTGGAGAAGGATGCAATTAAAAAAAAAGTTTACTGGAGACTCAATATAATGCTATCGTCTGGTTCCAAACTGTTGGACTATCTTCTATATGAAACTTCTTCCTAAAAAGGTCCCATTGATGTTTTATCAATTTAACATCCTTACATAAGACCCAAACTTCAGCTTATATTGAATTTTACTCTTAAACAGTGACTCCTGTAATAAGTTCTAATGTATTTCGTCCATTGCAATGAAAACTCCTTTCACCATTTGGTAAAAACTAGGATAATTTAACTCCACAATGTAGGACCAGCTAGGACAGGAAGAACATCACTTAAAGGAAATACACATTTAGCAGAGGACTGAAAAAATTAGTGTCCTTTTCCTTGTTTACCTGTTTGTTTCCAACAATTAAGGATCTATAACAATAAAGGAAGAGGACGAGAACAAAGTTCCATTTGTTTTCAAATATTTCTAAGAGGTTCTTCTTGAGCTATCAAGGACATGGTGAATGAATAAACAATGAATACTTTTAGCTTTCTATCATCAGAATGACAGCCCTGGGATTAAAAAAAAACCTAATGTTTCCACAAATATTTAGAATAAAGAATAAAACAAAACTCATAAACCACTTTTCCCCCCAGTTTCTTCATCTGTAAAATTTAGGAGTTGGACTGGATGAAATCAAAGGACCTTTCTAGCTCTCTGAATCTAGCTCTCTGTGTCTAAATAGACTTAGAAAAGGAAGTATAAAGTTACATTAATTACTTGGTTCTTCATGAATCATTAAAGTCTTAAATTTAAATTTTAAATATTTTATGGTAAAGATTTTAAAAATATCTCTAGAACTAGGTTTTAAATTAAAAAAAAAAACACATGTATTAAGTTTTTCAGAAGTAAAGTACTAGTTATAATTTTATAAATGATTATTAGTATTATTTTAAATATTTCTTCTTTTCCTTGGTAAATATATAAGCTATTATTGAAATATAAATACAAATACCAACCTATTGGCCCAAGTAACACACATAGAAGGCACAACTTGTAGGCAATACGACATCATAATCCCAGTTACAAATTCTACCCTCAACAAGGTTTTTGCAGCCTTCCTTAATCTTAGTCTCTTTCTTCTGTGGATTATTTCCAATTTACTCCATTTGTAACCAGTTGGTTTCCCCCTCCTGAATTTGAGCTCCTTGAGAACAAGGTTTCTGTTGCTGTTATTATTATTTACAGTACTTAGCACAGTACCTGGCACACAGCAGGCCTGACTCAATGAAAGGGTGCAGAACATGGAGTCTGCTAAGACTTGGGTTCGATTGTTGGCTCTGACACATAGGATCACTGGGTTTGGGGTTACAAGGGTCCATCAAGATGGTCTAATGCAACCTTCTCATTTTACAATGAGGACCTGGGGCTAAGGGAGGCTAAATGACTGATTCAGGGTTAAAGAGTGAGCCTCTGAAGCAGGATCCTGTGTGAATTAAATATGTAGGAGACCATGAGATCTCAGAAGTCTTAAGCCACAGGAGTCACAGAATCACATGTCTTGATCTGCCAGAATGGTAGGTGGGATTCCAGATGGTGGAAGTGAAGGGATGTGACATACAGGTACTAAAGTGAAATGCTGGTCAATTGGAGGATCTTGGGGGAGGATTTAGACTGAGCTTGAAAAGCCAGCATGTGAAACGCCCACAGTCTGCCATTTTGGGGGCGTCATCCTTGTCAAAGGAGCTCTCTTTCAGTCATCCCAGTGCTTATCTATGTAAGCTGTTTCTGGCAAGTGGTGGCCAGCCAGGACCAAATCAGGCTGGGAATCTAGGAACTTGGACTCTTAAAGGGCTCTGGATTCTCTTCCTGGACTCAAGCTTGCTCCTTGGTAGATCTTAAATTTGTCTGGCCTGACCATATGTGTAGCTAGGCTCATGAGGAATCTAGGACTTAATGGAGCTGAAATAATTTGGCTGGGGACTTAGTTAGAAAGGCTGGAAACCCTATATCTTTCTTTCTCTTTCCTAATAAATACTTATAAATTTAGTATAAAGTTTCTAAGATTAATTTTTATCTATTCCAATTCCAATCTAGGCTTTCTGGCTCCAAATTCAGGACTGAGTCTTGATGTTTGTGTAGTAGATAACAGTGCCCAGCCTGGAATTAGGAAGACTCAAGTTCAAATTCAGTCTCAGACACGTAAGTGATGCTGGGTAAGTCACTTAACCCCAATTGCCTCAGTTTCTTCATCTGTAAAATAAATTGGAGATTAAAATGGAAAGCTACTGGCCAAGGAAACCCCAAATAAAGCCAAGAAAGCTTGGACACAACTGAAAAGCCACTCAAAAACATCAACACACTAATATAATCTTATGTAGCCATAAGAATTTCTTAACTTCAAGCTTTCCTTCACCTGAAAAATGAGAATATCTGTAGCACCAATCTCAGAGGATAGTTTTAAGAATCAACTGAGATATTTGTACTTGAAAAATCTTAAAATATTATGTGTTGGGCAGTTAAATAGCACAGTAGATAGAGAGCCAGGGCTAAAGGCAAGAGGACCCGAGTTCAAATGTGAAATTAGACACTTCGTATATGACCTGGGCAAGTCACTTATCCTCCAGCTGCCTAGCCCCAGCCCTTTTCTCCTAAAGTTGTTACTAGGACAGAAAGTAAGGATTTTAAAAGCGTAATCGTGTTGGCCTTGGAGTCAAGGCATTATCTTCAGTTGACATCCTACCTGACTACTTTTTAAAAAAAGAAAAGTAGATATGTATTAATATATCTGTTTTTACATCAACTAGATATCCCTATGATCCTTGCTGCCTAAAGAATCATTGCTTATAGCAAGTTATTTAAAAAAGAAAAATGGAAGAAAAAACATTTAGCAAAATTAATCAATACTTCACAAAAATCTGACATATGCAATCCACATCGATGGACAACCCTTTCTCTGGAGAGGGGGAGGGGAAGGGGGAGGGGGGAGAGAGAAGAGAAGGGGGGAGGAGAGAGAGAGACAGAGAGACAGAGAGACAGAGAGGGAGAGACAGAGAGACAGAGAGAGAGAGAGAGAGAGAGAGAGAAAGAGAGAGAGAGAGAGAGAGGGAGAGGTCTTTTTATATCATGTCTTTAGGGCCATGGCTATTTTCTTAGTTATTTCATCACTTGTAAAATGAGGATAATATCTTCAGCACCCACCTCCCAGGCTGCTGCTGGGATCTGGGCATATAAAGTCCTTTGTACAACTTGAAACAGTGTGTATTTATCAGGTGCTTTTACTGTTGTTACTACTAAAATATACTTTACCAATATGCCTTTTTCAAGCAAACTGACAGACTAAAACCATAGAGAGTTTTAGTCAACAGTCATTTTGTCTTGAAAAAGGTGGTAAAAGAGGAATAGAAAGGATGAATAATCAAGTCATTTCTACTTTCTAAATGAAAAAAACTTGGTTGAAAATAACATCTAAAGAATTCAAAATATAATCACTTCTTACAGATTTTCGATGAAAATTAAGGATAAGTGTAGATAATTCAAGAATTTAGAAGCAATATAAGTTTTTAAGCATGAAACTAGGAACTACTACTTTCACTTGCCATTAAAAAGACATGAATTAGAACATCAGAAATGAAGAATTAGTGCAAAAACCCAGAATTTGGGAGAAAAAATGTCTTTCTATTTTCTAGAACTAATTAGCCAGCTGACCTTAGATAATACAATACTTCTGGATCTCCATTTCTCATTCTGTAAAATAAGGAAGATGGAAGAGACAATTTATGAATTCTTTTCTGGCACCAAACGTCTATGCACCTATCATTTTGCCATGAAATATATATTATTCCTACTAGGTAATTATGTGGAAAATATTCAGAATATAATTTTAATATAATCCAAATTTCCCCCATTATTATTAAGTCTATGGAAGAACTGACTGTTAGATTTGTTGTGTTATTTTAAAAATCTTATTAACTTTTAATTTAATTCAGGTGCAAAATACAATTAAGCTTACTGTGCAATCAGTAAGGAAACCCAGTAGGAAAAAGTATTCAATTTTCTACTTCAAGCTCAATTAGAATGCTTCATGTTCTAATTTAATGAAATGTTTGAGTAGTATAGAGAAGAATATTTATTTTTATATTGTATTCAATGATAAATAATAATAATCATGGATTTTCTAATTTCTTAAAGAGTACTTGATCATAAGACTTATCTTTTAAAGAGAAATTATAATTTTACACATGGCACTAAAAGTGGAAAAGATACCAAAATCAGATAGTAAACTAAGAATTTTTAGTTCTTTTAAATTATGGAATGCTCTAAAGTGAAAACATTTTGGAAATTATCATCTCTAGCCCTATTTTTATAGAACTACACCAAAGCAACTCTGTTCTTTTAGAGGGCTTTGTCAAACTCATTTCGATCATAGCACATATCAGCAATCAAATGAATCATTACTTCTATATACTCAACCTGGACACAATACAAATAATTACAGATACAAATTAGTCTTTATTCTTATGTTTTAAAAATATGTTCAGAGTAACAAAAAATTAACTATTAAAATATATGCACTAAAGTGTCCCCCCCCCCCCCCAAGCATCTACAATTTTCCATCTCTCCTAATACTTCTATCTCACTCCCATGAACCCTTCTCTGATTCTGCCACTACCCTGGCAAGGCCTCAAGCCAGGCCTACTATACTATACTAGTATACTGGTTTGTCTTCTTGCCTCTCATGTTATTTCCCAACTCCAGACCCTCTTCCATTCAGAAACCTAAGTGACCTTCCTAAAAGGCAAATCTGACCAGGTAACTGCCCTGTTTGATAAATGTAAGTGGTGCCTAAAGGAGAGATCCCTACAGGTAGCATATTGACTTAGAAATCACAAACTAAAATAATCTATATTTTATTTTTATTTCATTAAGCATTTCCCAATTATATTTTAATCAAGTTTGGCCTGTACCTGTGAGCTTTGCAGGCTAGGATTTTGACATCATTGACCTACAGTTTCAAATGTAAAATCCTTTGGCATTCAAAGCCTTTCATAATCTTGCCCTTTCCCAGCATTCCATTCTTCTTTTATCTTACTGTCCTCTATGTACTCTGCAATCCTGTCACTTTAGCCTCTTGACACTACATCATCTGATTGCAGGCACTTTCAAAGCCTATCCCCTATGCCTGGAATTTTCTCCCTCCTCATATCTGCCTCGAAATCTCAGCTAAAGTTCTATCTTTTGCAAGAAGCCATTCCTGGTTCTCCTTAATGTTAGTGCCTTCCCTCTGAGATTGTATCCAATTTATCCTATATATATATATGTTGTTTGTACTGTTATTATTTGCACTTTGTCTCCCCTGTCAGACTGTGAGCTTTTTGGGAATAGGAACTGTTTTTGCATTTATCTCTAGCACTTAGCACAGTGACACAGGAGCTTAATAAATACTTGTTTAAACTTGACCTGGGGCATTTAAGTCCTACTCCAAAGATGGTTAAAGAGAATTTAAAAATTGTTAATTTAGAATAACAAAATATGCCAAAAATGAATGTGAAGATGTATCATATTTTTATTCACAGAATCTCATAATGTGAGAACTAGAAAAAGGCCATCTAGTATAACCTATACTGGACAAGTAGTCATTCAGTCTCTGCTGGAAGATTTCAAGGAGACAAACCCCATGACTTCTCAAGGCAATCCACTGTATGAATAGCCATTAACAAATTACTCTGAGTTTAGCCATTCAAAGAGTTTCCAATCAATCTGACTGTATCATCACTTATAATCCATATTTCTCAGTTTTCTAGCCAAGAATAAGATACTTTACCAAAAGCTTTGCTAAAATCCAGATGAGCTATGTCCACAGTATTCCCCTAGCTAATTTAAGTAACCAGTTCAAAAATGAAATGTTAGTCCAGCATGATTTATTTTTGATGAGCCATGTTGGCTCTTAGTTATTGCCACTTCCCTATGTAAATATTTTCCAACTATCTCTTTAGTGATCTTTTTCTAGAATTTCTCCAGGAATCAAAAGTCAAGCTCCCTGGACTACAGTTTGAAGTCTCAGTTCTCTTCCCTTAAACAAGCGGGCCATGGAGAAGGGATGTAAAGAAGATAGCTAGCTAGGTGGCTCAGTGCAAAGAGAGTTAGGTCCTAACAGGAGGTTCTAGATTCAAATCTGGTCTCAGTCACTGCTTAGTTGTGTGTCCCTGGGCAAGTTACTTAACCCCAATTACTAGATTTTTTCCAGTCTTGGGGTACCATATCCATTTTTTATTATATTTCAAACATCACGAACAATAGCCTAATAATATTTGTCAGTTCTTTCCATCTGGGCCAGGTGACTAAAATTCATGGAGAGAAACTAGATATTCTTTATCTCCTTATTTATCTAGTCTTTTTTTGGAGGGGGATACTTCCAAAGTAAAGATCATTCTCTTTTATAGGGGGAAAAAAACATTAAGAATTAAGAAGCTGGGCCTTTATCAGGAGTCAGTTACCACTGTCCCATCCACCCTAAGCAGAGGTTCTGTCCATTAAAATTTTTTTTCCATCCCTATCATTCTCATTCTTTCCCTCATTCAGATTTTCTAAAGTTCAATCAGAATCCAGCCATTTTTAAAAATTAGAACTTACATTTTTAATGATTTAGAATTTTTTATCAGCTAATTTTATAAATAAAAATCAACCTGGTATAAAGTATTATGACAATTCCAGACAAAGTTGTATCTTTAAGAACATTTTTATTTCCTTAGTTTTATTTCAAAAAATGATTTTTAAATGACCTAAAAAACCACTACCTATTTACAGGGTTTTTGAATGACTGAAAAATGTGAAGAATTTGAATGAATTTATTCTAATGAGAAGCATCCATGTCTCAGTGGATTGAAAACTAGGCCTAGAATTAGGAGGTCCTGGGTTCAATTTTGGCCTCTGACATGTCCTAGCTGTGTAACCTTGGGCTAATCACTTACCCCCCATTGCCAAACCTTTACAGATCTTCTGCCTTTGAACACACTGTATTAATTCCAAGATAGAAGGTAAGGTTTAAAAAAAATGGTATATGTATTCTATCTGTGACTCTAATTTGCACTTTAAATAATGTCCATGACTAATGACAGAAATTTACATCATTAGAAAGCTTGGTATTTGAAAAAATAAGTTTGGTCAATAAAAAAGAATTATACCATCCTCTTCAAATTCTTATGATTTTCATCTTTTCGCTGAATCCCTTTCTCATCTATCTCAATATCTTTAGCAGATTCTATTTTGATACTTCTGAGTATAATGCCTCATGATTTTACATTATTTGAAGCATAATGCCCCTTAGAACTCTTCACATATCTAATAAAGCGTTGAATTTATTTTTAAAGTAAATTCTACCTCAATCTTCCCCCATTCCAACTCTTGCCACCATTTTAGGAAATCTCATTCATACTGATGACCCTAATACCCTAGTTTCATTACTGACTAATGCTGATTCTTAGGACTTCCATACCTCTATAAGGCAAATACAAGAGCTTTCACCTAGAACTGCTCCCACCTCTCAAATACTAAGCTCTGATGTCCTTTTGACTAGTCATAATCACTTTTAATCCTCATTCTAAGTTCTTTATTCTCAGTAAGACCCTTTGGTCCCTCATGTTATATTACAATTTGATCTCACCCATAGTCACCTCTGTTCAGATGATCCCCAGATTCCACCAAAGATGTCTGCCTAGCATATCCAAATGCCTGCCCAATTTCTCTACTTGGATATCCCAATGTAGCTGTGGGACCATTCAAGGTGTACTTATGCTTTAACCATTGTCAACTCTGTGTGTGTGTGTGTGTGTGTATGTGTGTGTGTGTGTGTGTGTGTGTGAAATGCAGAAATAAAAATATGTATACATATAATAAAAAAACCAGAAAAATAAAAATATCACACTAATGACCAATGAAGGTCTCTGAATTTCCAACCTGATTTCAAAGAATATCCTATGAACTTCCTTGGAATTGCTTAACATTAAGCTGTAAAGCCTGTATCAGGTCTTGGTGACTTGTTGGTCCTTTGTTTTCCCAATGACATCAGATGAATAATGCCTTGATTTGTGTGTGAATTGGGATTTTAGTAAGGCAGAGTTGCACAAAATCATTAAACTTGGTGATAATGCATTCCCAGTGACAGCTAAGGTCTAGATCTTGACCCAAGTTTTCAGTTTCCCAATCATCTCCCCATAATCCTTGTAATTGTCAAAACAGGGATAATCTCCATAAATCTGTTATTAAATATTAATACAAACTCAATGAGGGAAAATAAAGATTTAGTTCAACAAGCAGCACCCTATCCTTAAAAGATATAATTTGGAAAGGTTCTGTGTTACCAGAAGATAATAACTTTTTTATTTCTACCCATGCAGATGAAATTTACAACTGCTAGCTCCTCCCACCCCCCACAGATGACAAATGGTCAAAGCATATGAACAAGCAGTTCTCAAGAAAATAAACCCAGGCTATCATTAGCCATAAGGAAAATAACTGTTTCAGATCACTAACAATTACAGAAATACAAATTAAAGCAACCCTGAGGTTCATCCATCAGAAAATGAAAAACATTGGAGGGACTGTGGGAAAAGAGACACACTGGTACACTCAATGTTGGTGAAGTGGTAAATTGGTCTGGCCATTCTAGAAGGCAACTTGAAACTATGCTTCCATATTTACTAAGTTGTACAAACCCTTTGAAGAAACTACTTCTTCCACTACTAGGCCTATATCACAAAAAAGAACATAGAAATAGGCAAAGGTCCTATATGTAACAAAAATATTTATAATACCTCCCTTTAGTGGCAATAAAACAAAACCGGAAACTAAGGGAGTACTCATTAATTGAGGAATAATAGCTCAACAAATTATAAATGTAATGGATTCCTCTTGTGCTGTATATAAAAAAATATTAGACAGTTTCAGAGAAACCTGGGTAGAGTTGTATGAATTGATCCAAACTGAAATGAGCAGGACCAATTAATTTCTAGTATAATGTAGAAAATGAACAATTTTGAGACTTAACTAGGATCAACATAATAATCAAGATAACACATGAAGGATGTTACTCAACTCTTAGTTGAAAGGTAATAGACTTGATAACATGTTCATTTCCCACAGAACTTTTATTTTTAAATACTCCAGTAGACAATTCCTTAATAAATATATGCTAAATTTCAAATTTGTCTCTAGATATGACTTTCCTATGTACTACCAATGCAGCTGATTTTTTGAATCTGTATAGAATTTTGTGTTTAACCATATTAAATTTACTGCTATTTTATTTGACTCATTATTCTAGCCTACTAAGCTCTTTCTGAATTCTGATTTGGTTTTCTGTAGTATATTACCTATATCTCATTCCTAGTCCTACTCAAAGTTTTATAAGACTTCACTAATACCTTTATTTTTTTCATTTACTTGATGTCACTCTAGTTGAGTCCTTCAATACTCTTCTCTTGAACTATTTACTTTAAGTTTTCTTATTCCTGTCTCTTTTTCCATTCATGCCTTGTATCACTGCTGCCCACATCATCTTTCTGATGCATTGCTAACACAAGTCAAAAACATTCTATCAAAAACCTTTAGTGCCTCCCACTGTCTAATGGGGGAAAAAAATTAACTCCTGATCCTGGCAATTCAGACATTCTACAATGTAGAGCCAATGTAATCTTCTAAGCTTATTTTGTACTATTTCCCTTCATGTCCAGTCAAATCAGACTACTCTCTAAACTCCATTGTTAACCTGCCCTCCCCCTTGCTTATTGTCTTTATTCCCAATCCTGGCAGTCAGAGAATGTACTTTCCTTGCTAGCTTCTTCTGACAACCAATCTGAATTGCAGAAGTTCCTTCCTCCCACCCTTCAAAGCCTCCCACCCCTACTCCAAAAGCTTTCCTTGGTTCTCCCTCTCTCCAATCCTCAGCTAAAGTTGATAATTCCCTCTCTACATTTCTCAAGTTCTCTGCTTGGAACTCTTCCTTGCATTTATTGCACATCCCTTCCATCACAGTCATAATGTAGGTGTCTTCACTTTCCACGTTAACTATCTAAAATCATGATCCTTTGAAATGAATTGTAATTCTAAATACTATGAGGACAAGAATAATTTTTTATCTTGGTATCACCATTACCCCCTGAATGGTTAATGGTATTCAATTTAATCCTTCCAAGACAATACTGATTTCTAGTTATGGAATACTAGAGTAGTAAAATGGATAAAAAAGACATAAATGATTACAATATACAACATTAAATGATAGTATATGGATGTTACAAAAGAGAGAGAAAAGAAAATTAGGTCTAGATCACAGATGTCATGGTCACTTATAGGTTTACATATTTAGGAAGCCAAATTATTAAAAATCACAACACATTTCAAAGTTCAATACAAATTATTTTAAAATTGTTCATCATTGTCCATCCATGAGTTTGGATTAGTTGCTCATAGAGTAGACCTTTGCTATTTGTAGAGATGTTACAAGGTACTGTGAATTGAGAAATCTAATGAAAAATAAAGGAATAATTATCACAACTTGGGGGTTTTAATCTAACTAAAATAATTCATTCAGACTTAACTTTTCCTTAAGAACATTTGCATTTTAGAAGAAAAAATTTATTAACCCAAATTACTTTTTAACTAGTGAAACCAGCATCATGTTAGGGGAGGAGGGTTTAGAACCAGGAAACTTGCTCCGCACCCCAACATCACACCTTACTTAATAATAAAAATATACAGTCTCCAAGCAAGTCTATGAAGACTCCATGCATCCAAAGAAATATTATTAATTAATGAGGGTTAAGTTCCCCAGTCTACCCCCCAAAAGCTATTATCCCATAAGACATATGAAGTATTGTTTTTATAAAAATGAAATCATATATCAAGAAATGTATTCTAAGGTCCAATTCAGAACTTCTTTTCATCTAACGATTCCCAAAGGCTGCATAGAAGTTGAGGCTCCCTAACCCTGGTCACAGAAAGTCTTTATGTCAGGATAAGAAATATAATCTGTCTATATTCATAAGAGAAAACCAGGCTCTAAACTTTACTTTTTTTTTCCTGCTGAACTATAAAACACGGATGCTTGAAATTTCCCAGGTGATATCAAGTGTGGCCCAGTGACTTTTACCACCTTAAGGAGGCTCTCAGAAATGGTTGTGGGGTAAGTCCTAATGTCAGATCTTCAGTGCTAAGGAGGCCAGGACCTCTGGATAACCCTTACCTATCTAATGCTGATGTCAGGAGTCAGAGGACCTTTGTTCAAATCCCACCTCTGCTGTTTTACCTTTGTGACTTGGACAAACCACTTAATCTTCCTGGGCCTCAGATTCTTCATCTATTACTTGAGGGGGTTTGATTAAATGGCCTTTGAGTCTTCTTCCAGCTCTAAATCTATGCTCCTATATGACCAAAATAAAAAAATAAAAAAGAGTAAACCTTGGGCCAAAGGTTCCTGTGACGCAAAAAAAGATCAGATTAACTTCTTTATCACACTTCTCTTAACTCAAAAGAATTTTCCTACCCACAACTTAAGTCACCAATTAACTTCTGTCTCATTTGCAGCAGTCAGCTGGGAATCCATCCCTCTCTGGAGTTTCCCTTCTCTGATCCCCAAGGACTCAAAGCCTAAATCAGATTCTGTTAGTAGGCCTTTCTGGTATAGAATCCATTACTTTGCTGTGACTTGTGAATACTCATAATCTATACTACTCACCTGACTCAAGATACAATTTTATAGCTGTCCCTGTGACTACTACCTTCTTATCAGATGGTTTTAATCTCTAGAATTCACTGTTGCTCATAGCTAACACATTGCTAAATCTATTTTAAGTAGTTAATAAATGATAAATTGATTGATCCTTTCTTCTCTTAAATAGGAAGGGTTGTTACTGAATAGCAGACTAGCAAAAAGCAGTGCTTTAAAATGTGGGAAGCACAGGTTCAGAAAAATTGTAAAAGGAACATTACTAAAATAGCATGGGTAAAAATGAAGCACTGCAAGACCATTATAAGTGAAAGGCCAAATATTTAGAGCTCAAAGAGACTTCCAAAGTCATCTGCTACAACCACCTCATTTTATAATTAAGGCCTCAATTATCAGAATGCCTTAATTGAAATCTTACTACAAATGTTTTTGCTTTTTAAAATTCTTACTTTCCATCTTAGAATCAATACTGGGTATTAGTTCCAAGGCAGAAGAGCGGTAAGGGCTAGACAATGGGGGTTAAGTGACTTGCCCAGGGTCACATAGCTAGCCTGGCTCTCAATCCACTGAGCTACTCAGCTGCCCCCTACAAATGATTTTTTAAGTGAATTTTTGCCTAATGATATTTTCAATACAGAAAAGTTCAAAGAATAAGATACAACATCTTCCTTCCCCTAAAATATACTGATCAATGGGGTGGAGAGGAAAGGAAACCCACTAGTATAATATGTAACAGTCAAGTTTGAGGTTTTGTTTGCCATAATAACAGTAATAAATGATAAGCAGACAGATTTGAATATATTACCTATTATAAGACATTTAAAAAATCAAATATTAAGGAAATCTGAAAAATTACACAGACACCTTCCATAATACTCTGTTAAAGGATAGAATTTTATATGCAGCAGATCATCCAAGGAGCTTTACTACTACAAATTTTAGAAAGATTTTATGATGACACTTTAGTCTATAACTTAGTCCTATTTTAAAAAGGAAAAGCAGCCTAATAGTAAATGAAACAGAGAATTGGACAGATGAGTAACTTTGGCTTAGAGTGGGAAGTATTCTTGGAAACTACTTTTATTGTATTGATATTTAATAATTATAGTGTAAGTCATACAAATACTTAATATTCGTTAGCTTTTATCAATTGATGTGACATTAAATTTCATCACATTATACTATGTAATTCTGATAACATTACAAAGCAAGGTTACTGAATTCAATGATAATATTATTTTGGACATTAACTTTTATTTCTTATCAGAGAATTTTGGCCCAGGAAGTAGCTGAGAGAAAAGAAAGTAAGCTGTCCTTGAAATATAAACTTTTCCTCTATAATGACAAAATTTCCTTGCTGGCCCTGAGCCCAGCATTTGAGAGTTTTGTTTTTCATGCCTTTCTCACTATTTAAACCCTCCAGAAAATCCTCTTCTGGTAGTGGGAATGGGTAGGAAAATTTTAAGTCTGTACTGCTCTCACATACACAAGACACCTCTATTGTGAACTAAATACAGAAGACTAAGCCAAGATGATAGATTTGGTTCTTGTATGGTCCAATTCCCTTTGCTCTGTTCCCCTACTATTTATTCCAAATTTGATCACATTTCTAGAAGATATATACTTCTGATCATAGTATAAATGGATCAGGTTAAACCCATCAAAAAATTTAAAAAAAAATTTACTAAATATCTACTATTGCATCTAGCATTGCATCATCATTTTCCTATAGGAAGCATGGCATGTTTGGCAGCATGCTTTCAATTGGTCATCTGACATTTTAAAATGTGTTAAATTGAAAAATAATGCCTAACTCCATGCCCACTGTTTACTAAATATATTATATTATTAATAAATACTTATGATAGGAAACATATTTCACTTACAAATATAGAACAATTATATTCAAAGGAACATTAAGTGTTTATTAAGTGGGAACTTATAAGGAAGCAAGGAGTAAATTAGGCTTGCCTTATTTGTCCTAATCTAAGAGTCAATTATATTATCAATTGATTACTTTACTCTTTCATTCCCTCAGAAGGAATTTGGTAAACTGACAACCAGAAATCAGACTTTCACAAGAGAACTTCAGGATTAAGTATTCATTTCATAGACAAGATGTTTTTATTATCTTTGGTAAGGAGTGGGCCGACTCACATGACATCAGTAAAGTCTGTTCCATATAGATATGTGGTACCTAGCATACTATAATTTATCATTTCTCTGTATGCAGTATACATATTTTCCAAACCATATAAGTAGCTATAGTTATTGAAAGGTAGCAGAGTTGATAAAAGCATTGGATGTGTAGAGCTGGGAAGATCTGAGTTCAAATCCAGCCTCAGATACCTGCTAAGCTATATGACACTAGGCAAGTCACTTAACCTCTCTTGGCCTCAGTTTCCTCAGCTGAACAATGGGGTATATAATAATAGCATCTCCTTTGCAGGGTGGTTATAATAATCAAAGGAGATAATATTTTTTTAAAAATACACAGCACAATGTCTGGCATATAGCAGGCACTATATAAATGCTTATTCCCTCCCCCTCCCATACATTCATTAAGTGATTACTATGTACAAATTATGATAGAAGCTAAAAACACAAGGACAAAAACAGTTCTTGCCCTTTTAACACTTGGGAAATATGGCAGTATCAATTGGGAGTATCTGGGAAGTCTTCAAAGAGGAGGTAGCACCTGGACTGAACCTTAAAGGAGGACAAATTCTTGCAAAGGGTAGATAGGAGGAAGGAATAGATCCTGTATATGGGTGATAGCTTGTCCAAGTGTGTGGAAGTAGTGAATGGAGAGTCAAGTTCAAGCAATAGCCATTAGGTCAGTTCACGGAGGAGGAAAGTGGAATGAGTGAGAGTAGAAGATAAGTGGCAGCTAACCTCTGGTGAGAAAGTTAAATTATAGTTTGTAGAAGATAAACTTAAGAGCCAAGGGAAAGCCAATGAAAACACATGAGAAACAGATTATGGCCTGTTTGATTATCTGGGGAGCTGAATGGAGGAGAGTTGGAAGAAAAACCAGGAGCAAGACCAATTAGAAAGTTATTGTAGAGAATATTCCAAGACTCAGTTTGCTTAACGTAGCACTATGGTTTTTGAGATACTCTGTATAAATCCAGGTGATACTTGATGAATGCTGGAATTAATGTGCAGCTGTGAGAGCAGAAATGGAGGAATGAGAGAGATGCTGTAAAGGTAGAATCTACTGGGCAACTGACTGAACATGATGGAAGAAGAAGAAAGTTAAAAAGTACTCAAAGGTTAGGAATCTTGACAACCAAGAAGATGTTGGTGGTCTCAACAGCAAGTATCCAGCAGGCAGATGACAGTATGGGTTTGAACATCAGGAGATCAGGGTATTTTTACATATATGACTTAAAGGAAGATCTGTGTTTAGATTCTGTTTCACATAATTTGCTGGCCATGTGACTATGGGCAAGTTATTTCATCTCTGTGAGCATTAGCTCCCTCATTTATAAAATGGGGATAACAACACCTACTTCTTAGAGTTCTTCTGAGGACCAAATGCGGTAATATATGTATTTCTTTGCAAAGTTCAAGAGCTGTATAATTGCAAGCTGTTCTTGACAAGGAGGCAAAAGATGGAACATAGAGCAAAGAATGAAAGAAAAGTCAGAAGTTGAATGAGGTGGACATTCAAATGTGCCAGGAAGAAGTCATCCATTTGTTGACCAGTTGACATCAATATAAAATACAGTCTTCAGTCATAATCAAAGCTTGCTGATGTTAAAAGCAAGAGATCTTACCTTTCTGTTCCCCTAGCTGCCCTCAATATTCCCCATCAGTTTCATTTCAACTGGAAGATTACCATTTAAATCAAACCTATGTGAGAACTATGGAAGCAAAAATTATTTTATCTTCTTCAATCTAGTGGTAAATCATCTCAATTAAAAACTAGAGTAATATGAAAACAATATATATCCAGAAAAATATGCTGGCTTCAAAATTTCACACATGAACCTAAAAAAACCAAACAAAAAAACACCAAGGGAAATAATCAGTAAAAGTAATATCATCTCAAAAGAAACAAGGATTAAGATCAATGTTAAGTAATCTTTGAGGTAAAAGGAACTGTACATAAATATAAACATTATTACAATGGATTCTACTTCCTTTGGTTCAATACCAAAGCTGCTGCCAGGATAGTCTGGAGACTATTACATAGACAGGTAATGACCAGAATAAAGAGAAAGAAGGCTATTGAGAAATTTTCTTTCTCAAGTCCATTTATCGTGTTCATAATTGTGTCCTGCATAGAATTTCTATTACCAATGTTTCTGAAACTCTTTCCAGAGACACTGTCATCAACTTCTGAAAGTTAACTGGAAAAGGAAATAAAATTGGTACTAGCAAAATTTCTCCAAGAAACTATTATAAAATGGTGAAAAAGAAAAAAAGCTAAGTTCAGAGAATCCACCACATAATTTTCATCCTAAGTAAAGGTATCGGGATTTTATACAAACAACTTCAGATAGGAAAGATGATGGATGTGGATACATAAAGAATATTAATATGTCCAAATGAAAGGAATGTATATTATATGTACACACATACACCTGAGCAAGTAGAATTAATGGGTCATTATTTAGTATGCTAATGAAAAAAATCGAGAATAAAGTAACAATATTCGCCCCCCACCTCAATACCTTCCCTAAAACAGCATGATAATACAGGAGAACCAGGAGGGAGCAGTATCATTTATGGAAGCCAAGAGAAAAGAGTATACCAGGGAAAGGAGAGGTCAGCAGTATCAAGAGCTTCAAAGAGGCCCAAGATGAGGGCTGAGTAAAGCTTATTAACTGAATTTAGTAATTAAAAGATCATCAGAAATCCTGGAGAGCACAGTTTTTTGGATAAGATCATAGATTCAGCACAGAAAAAGAGGCTCAGAGGCAATATAATCTAACCCTTTTATTTTATAAGTGAGGCTTAAGAGGTTAGATGACTTGATTTATGTTCACACAGGTAGTGCTGGAGATAGAATTTGAATGCAGTCCTTTCTGATTCCAGGTCTGGCACTTTATCCATTACACAGAGGATAAACGACTGTCAAAATCAAATAAAGATCTTGAGGATGAAGGAGACCTGAATATATTTGTAGAGCAGAGAAAGAGCCAGGACAAAAGGGGGGGGGGGGGAGGAGGTCAGAGGATATTGAAGAGGAGAGTGAAGAGAGAAATGGAAAATGAAGGGAGAAACCTATAAAAACAAGGAAGCTCCTGTGGAAGACAGGGAGAGGGCACAGGTGGAAGGTTTGGCCTAGAAAAGAAGAGCTGAAGCTTCCTCATATCAACAAAAGTAAAGAGAGGGATAGAATAGGCAAAAATGTAGGGGAGTTTCAAGGTGTGAAGTAGGAGAGATTGGGGAGTTCACAAGAAATGGCCTCAATTTCTCAGGAATATACATGCTAACATCAATCAATATTTATTTGGTGCCAAAATTATTTTCTCTGTGAATTTATCTCTGAAATAAAGCTCTGATCTGCTTTACAAAAGAAAAATTTACAGAACTTGGGATTCCATTCAACTTTTTAGATTTCCCAAAACCTAATGTCTGACTTCCTCATTAGAGCTTTTCCAATTATGTTTTTATTAGTACTTACACATTACTGAACAAAAACATTCCTAAAAGACCTATTCCAATGTCATCTCCAGGCATGATGGTAACCCTAGGCTTTTAAAAGGCTATGCAAAGAGAAAATCTTGGTGCAGCCCTAGCCCAACCAAGAAAACATAGATTCAAAAACACTATCTTTATACACAGTTAAGTTCAAAGATAATCACCACCACAAAGTTGGCCACCTGATGAGGTTTTTCAGCCATAAAAATTCACGAAAAGAAGAAAAACAGAAAAACAAAATGGGTGCAGAGTTGCATACAATTACTTAGGTATATACTAAGATACAGGAAAGTTACATTCTTTATTAGTGAAACACCCACATAGAAGCATAGAAGTACTGTGCATTGTGGAGAGTTAGAAAACAATTCAATATCACAGATTACAAATTTAACAAATACTGTTTAATGTGCTGGGAAATATATACATTCCTAGTGACTGAAAGTATCATTTTACTGTGGAATATCTCCTTTCTGTCCTTTTGCTCCCTTCAAAAAAGTAGTTTTAGGTTTAGGAGGGGAATGGAGGGAGATAGGTATGTCAATTCATAACAAAATAATACATGTTTTAAGGAAAACTTTGAAATGTTTAAGCAGTCTCCAGATTGCAAATTGAGTTCCCTAACTAGAATACTGTAATTACACTCGGTTTGACACACTGCATTTTAAATTATGAGACTGATTTATTATATACAAACGTAGCAAATCCAGTTGTACTGTGATTCAATTGCTTTGTGAAATGAACAAAAAATACTATCAGTAAAAGAGGAAGACTTGGCCCCAGACAGTTCCCTCCCCAAATAGCCAAACCTATATAGAATTGTCACTGGAGTCAAGATGTCTCTGGCCAATGTTTCAAATAAAAAGAGACAAAGAAGGCATTTTTATCAAAACAGTAAAGGCTCTAAAACACTGCACTCTAAATGGATTATTTTACTGGTATTTTTGTCTTTAACAAGGTGTGCAGAAGCATATTAGAGGCTTTAAACTGAGTAGATTTCCAAAGGGCTGCCAATATAGTTTGAGTAACACAAGTAAGAGCTACGGTATTTCTGCATACAACAGACTCATTAAAATACCAGCTACCAAAGGGCAAAATTCAATACAACATGATCTTAGATGCCACAAAAGGGAATTACTGAGAGTATCAGAAGAATCTTCTACTTAACCTAGATTTATCTGGTCCAGCTTTGCTTTTTTAAGGATTTGAGTTTCAGTGAAAGGAATGTCAGATTTAGTATAATTTTTAAAACTTCAGCACTGAGATAACATTTTTCTATGTGTTTAGAATATGAATGGAAATCCAGTATCTACTCAAAGGTGAACAAATATGACCCAAAATGCCACCTTTTTTGAGGACAGAAGAGCAGGGACAATTGTTTTAATCAAAATGGAGGAAACCTGTGTCTTCAGTAATGTTTGGTCTATTTAGAATAGATGCCACGTTACTGTAAAAATTTCAAGTGATTTTAGGAGCCATTAGATGACTTAGTGGTTTAAGAGCCAGACTTAAAGAACAGAGGTCCTGGGTTCAAATGTGACCTCAGACATGTCCTAACTGTGACCCTGGTCAAGTTACCCAATTGTCTGGCCCTTACTCTTCTTCTGACTTGGAATTAATACTTAACATTGATTCTAAAACAGAAGGCAAAAGTTTTTTAAAAAGTGATTTCACATACATATTTCATTAGATCCTGTATAACTACCATTTGTCAGATAAGAAAACTGAAACTGGAGAAATGATTTCCCAATGACACTGCTATTTTGAAGATGAGTTAGAAAAAATAAGTCTGATTCCAAATTCAGGACTTTCTACTTAATTTAACCTAAAAGAGAAAGACTAGAGTAAATTGGCGAAAACTTGAGCTATGAAATGCTTTTTATAAAAATTTGATGTTTTTGTTCAGAGGAATGTGGTATAGAGGTGACACTGTATTCCTGAAGGCTCTGCCATCAGAGTGAGAGCAAACTCAGATTGGTTCTGCGAAGATGGAAAGGGTTGTATATAGGTTATGGGATGGACTGCATGTCTCACATTCGGAGAGACTTTTAAAAAGTTGGTGGTGAATTTTTCAGGCATGGTAATTTTCAAAGATAACTAAATTATTAAGTGGACTCAGCTGATTGGTAGAAGGAGCATCCATACCAATGAAACTGTATCTCCTGAAAGTATTGAAATATTTAAATTCAAAGATCTTATTTTTATTGATTTTTTAAAAAGTTTTGATGTTAGTTTGATGTTAGTCTCTTCTTTAATCTGAAAGATAAAATGAGCTTCTCAAACTTTATCTTATTACCAGGATCATAGGATTTCAAATTTCAAAGGGTCTTAAATATCAGATTATCTATTCTGACCCTTTAAAAAGATGAAATCCAAGATACAAAAGAGGCTAAATGACTTGCCCAAAGTAACAAAGGGTAGTAAATGAAAGTAGAATTTTTTCAATTTCTAACTCCAAGTCTTTCTAATAAAATAGGTAACATTTATATATCGCTTTAACATTTTAAAAGTGCTTTTTACATGTTTTATCTCATTTGCTCTTCAGAACAACTCTGTGAAATAGTAATTATCACCCCCACTTTACAGATGGCACTCAGAGGTTAAGTAACCTGCATAGCTAGTAGGTGATTGAGGCTGAATCTATAAATTCAGGTTTTGCCAAATCTTAAATTCAGCACTCTTTCCATCACCCCTTATAAAAAGGGGTCAAGAATTACAGATGATAAGGAATTTGACATCAAGATAGCACCCATATCAGTGAGCTCAGTATACACTATCTTAATGTGTCTATATGCACATAAACACTAGCATCTATTATCAATGATTGTGTAAATTTTAACACTTATCAACATTTGGAGACACAGTGTTACATCTATATAAAAACAATGCATGAAAATATAAAAAAAAGATACTGTATTTCCCTGCAATAAGCTCAATCTTAATCAGTTCATATCCAAACATATAACAATAAAATTTTAAGGGCATTCATGTAAACAAATTCAAATTAACATACATTATTTTAATGTTTATCTGGCAAGGTATAAAAATTATGCTGGTAACAAAGAAAATTTTAATGGTAGTCTCTTTTGCAAGAGTCAACCTCAGTCTTCTGTAGCTTCTCTTGACAATAAAGTATACCATTATGCTCACATACAAATGGATACAGCTAAATTACTGAAAAGGGGGAAGGAAAGGAAGGTTGTCAAGAACAGAATGGGGCCTGATCTTAAGATTTTCTAATAGTCTCACTTCCAAATTCAGAGACATTCAAATGAAATGGGCATTCAGAAATACCTAAGTGGACCATAACCAAAAGAACTTAGTTTGTACTTCTCTCTGATCGAAAATTAAGTTACTTTGATATACTCAATTACACCATTTCACTTGATACTCCAAGGGATGTAAACCTAACAATGAGTTCTTACTATATCATAAAATACTAAGTCAACTATTTTTATGTTATACAGTATTAATAATTTCAAGTATTTCTTCCTTATTTTATATCAACCAGAGCATATTGTAGATTTTCTTATATTGCTTACAGAATTGCTTTTAGTAATAAAAATTGTATTTAAAAGCCAATGTTAACAAAAATTTAATTTCATCCCATTTCTTGCTCTCCACACCTCCATTTTAATTTTCTATTGCAAGAGAAAATCATGCCTGAACTTGAAGCCCTGTCTATACTACTCAAAGTGTGTAGATCAGGGCAATTTGAAATTAACCAGTATCTTCACTCTTTTGCCAACACTATAAACTGGAAATGGAGCACACATTCCAGCAATGGTTAAGAGAAATTACTTCTCCCCTTCCCCCACCAATGGGAGCACTAATATAAAAAAAAAAATAAAGTGGAATAAACTTCACAACAATGTACCTTGTGTCATGCTAACCTTGAAGGCTACATGTAATCTTCCCAAATAACAAATGCAACATCTCAGTTATATTGTGCCCCAGTGGTTTTACACACCTACTCAGTTGTAAATATAATTTTGAGTGTTGACTTTCATCTAAAAAAACAGCTATGGCTGGAGATCTCATTAAGATTCTCCATCAATAACAATATGTATCATCTTAACAACTTTGTAATTTTGCTTTCCTTATAGAATGATATTATATCTATACAAAACAATCCATTTTTTTATCCTTATGATTTTTGCTTAAACATTAGGATATCACTAAAGAAGCACATTTTATATGGCTTGCTAGCAAGTCCTATAGTTTACTAGGAGGGAACTATATTTTTATGGGCAAAACAATCTACTAATTAGTCCATAGAAAATCATATCAAATATCACTAACTTAATGGTTTCTTTTAAGGAAGAAAGGTATTTCGGCACATCAAAAATTAAATATATTTACCATTCTGTAAAAATATTTTACATACAGCAGTTTAATTCTACAGGCCATTTCTGGCCAACAATCTCTATAACTGACTTTTTTTTTGCCAGGGCAAAGAAACTTTGGTCCTATTTTTAATATTTAATTTCTCTTCAAAGAGATTCTATTATATTAAGAGTTAAAATTTGATCACTATAAATCAGTCATTAAGAAAAGGAAAACACCCAAGTTTAAGAAACACGTATCTTAAATATAAGACGTGTTTCTTAAATATAAGCAAGTAAGCATAGCAATAGTACAGATGCAGTAGCTCAACTTTGATCAAGCTATTTTAGAATTTTACTCTAAGTCAACTTCTTCCCTCTTCCTGCAAAAAATGGTACATCATTTAGCAGTTATTTTTTTCTCCTTCAGAGCACCATCACTTATTTTTCTTCTAGCAAACCATTTATCGTTACTACATTAGCACCTCTATCCATTTCCGATTTTGGAATGAACAACTAAATGTTGCAGACTGATCAGCAGGCCTGGCAAGCTGCAACTAGTTTTACTGCTCTAGATATAATCATAGGAGCACTCCTTTCTAACCCTATTTTACCATTCTCTATTACTCAACAAAAAGTTATACTGAGAAAACTTAACACCCCCCCCCCCAAGATATGGTTGTGGGTGGTAATGAAGCCTTGAAAGAATATCAATGAACAGTACTACTTCCTGCTTTTTGTATCTAACAAAATGGAGTTATTATAGTGTATTAGAAATCATACATTAAGGAATGCTGGTTAACCAGTCACTCTTGCCAAAATCAGATATGAAAAGAAAACAAAAGCTGGCAACAATTTCTGCCTGATTTTTTCTTTCAACATTATATTAAACTGTCTTTAATAAATACATTTATTATCTTAATTTAAAATAGAAGCTAAAATATTTCACAATTATACATCTTTTTGGTTAATTTAATTCTAACTTCTATAAAAAAATCTGCTTTTACTAAGCTACTTTATAAATGCATCTACAAAAAATTAGTTAAATAATGATTTCAATACTTCTTTGTGCAATTTCCTAATAAAATGATGTGCCTATAAGTAAAAAGTCATGTTGACAATCGCCCTGATGTTTAGTGACCTTGCTAATAAAAGCAGAGAAATGAAAGATGTAAATTGCTAAAGAATACAACAGTTATGAAAGCAGCCTATTAAATATCTTTAGATTAGACAAAAACTAAAAGGTACAGCATATCTTGTTCTTTCATGGGGTTACCAAATTGATAGTTTTGGGAGGGGTTAAGTTGTAAGAATAAGATAAAATCACTAAATTTATTAAACTCACAATTGCTTGTTCAATGAAAAGTAGTAACATTGTAATTTTTCTTTAAAGGCAGTAAGTAAATTCAAAGCAACAGCTTTAATTCTGTGACCTGAACAATTCCCCAATTCCTTAGGCAAATTTTACAGGCACAGAACTTTAACTGACATTTCAGAAGCATAAAGGACAAGCAATATAAAAAGTTCCACATGCATCTGTATACAACCCCACTGCAAATATACTTATTACACTTTCTACATTAAAATGCTAGCTGTGGGCAAAATAGGGAATTCAAGAAGTTCAGATATATTCAGAAATAATACTAAAATCAGGAAAACACTTGAAATCAGCTTTAATATCCTCATTGCTCTAGCAAGGTCTTGTAGATTTGCTCTCAGTAGTTTTAGTTTTCATATTCTTAATGTTTTAGCAGATCTTTTTTACCCAAGACTTCAAGTGACTTAAATTATTACTGGAAAGTAAAGGGCAAGTTTTCATTAAAAGTAAGCTTTTACTGCTTACATTCATAAAGGTGAAAAACTAAGACATCAAAACTAAAGGGAAATGAAGACATTATTTTGACAATCTTAGTTAAGTCACAATGCCAAAATAATTATAAAATATTTGAACATACCAAACAAACAGGGAAATGTGAAATATTTATACATAGCTCTTCAGATATAGTTTTGATCGTGAAAAAGCCCTTATAATCTATTCTAATGAAAGTGACTGAATTTCCCTACCAAATATATAATTGTCCTGATTATTTTTCCTTTCATTTTGATATACCATATATTTTCCATCATGCTGACAGAGTACATATAAACCATGCCTCATTGGCAATTCAATGAATTTCTCAAAAAAGTATCTTGACATGCACTATTATATACTGTACAATGTTCAGTTTACAACCAGAAGGAAATATCCAGGTTACAAAACAAGAGAAAGAATAAATTGTTCAGTGTCTGCATTCTGAAAACGGTTCAAGCCCTGGGTAGGCTACTTACTAACAGTGTGACTTTAGGAAAGTCAATACTTTCCTAGTCTATAGTTTCCTCATTTGTAAAATAAGAGAGTAGGCCTAAATGATCTCTAAAATCCCTAAAAATCTCTAAAGCTATGATCTGAGTAAAGTTTAGTCTTGGCTAGCCAACATTTTTGCAGTAGGTTTTTTTCTACTTTATTTCCTCTTATCTACTTCCAAACATCTGACAAGTATTAATACACTAACTGTAGCCCAACTAGTTAAGGCATTACTTAATCTATCTCAAATATTTGACAAACATATAAAGTTATGTCTTTATTACTATAAACCCTTATCAGAACAGAAAACAAAATTTGTAGACTTATGAAATTCAAAATTCTAATCTATAATACGATTCACTTTAATAAAAAAAGCATTATTCCCAGTTAATAATTTAATCCAGTCTCCATTGGAAACTACACAAGGAGACTGAATATTAAGAATAACAATCCTCTTCTTTGCAGAAGTTGTTATATATTTACACAATGCTTAGTTAAAGGCTTCTCTATTTTAATTATTCCAGGTAATAGTATTGTCATGTGTTGAGGGACTTATCACTTTTATTTTTTACATTGCTGACCTTTCTGAGTATATTTTAAACTGATCATTAAAGATTTAAGTTACACTAGATTTAAATTAATGAAATCAATCAAGTCCACAGCAAAATTATGTCAAATCAGTTTTAGCCAAAAATCATAACTAGGAAAATTTCTTGGAGAAATGATTTTTATTTAAAAGGCTTAAATACACAAATCTAAATTATATGTGTGGATGTTTAAATAGGCATCAGGATAGCCTACCAGAGAATCTGTGCAATACCACAAAAAAATGTTTAAAAAAAAATTCAAAAGACTCAAAGCACAGTAACTTCTCAATGCGTGTTCTTTACTCAGTGCTGTTTTTCTTTGTTAAGTACAACTGTCACATTTAATGATTTCCTTTAACAGAGTATTTTAGAGTTGTCACTAAATAAAAGTCAAGGAAAATGTAATCATTTTTCTTAGTCATTACAACCGCTCTTCATTGAGCGGAAGTGAAAAGAACTTGAGATTTTAAATAGCATATCATGCTGTTGCTACTGAAATTTCGTAAGGTGGCAGCGTTTGCAGCTGGGGTGAGCTGAAGCTTTGCAGAGTGCGCCCCACTCTCGCCCAGAGGTGAGAGGGCTGTGGTGGCAGTTAACGGGTTGGACGGCTTGGAAACTGAATGGCTGACACATCCGGTCTAGGCTCTTTAGCCACCCAAGGAAATTCAAACTTCAAAGGCGTCTCCAGCAGAAGACATATAAACTCTCAGCTCCAGTTCAAAGCACTTTAGGCCCAATGAGTTCCTAGGCAGGAACCTTCCGAAGTTTGGCAAAGCTTTGGGCACCCTGAATTTGCAGCTTATCCGCCTCCACGAGCTCTGACTTGGACTCGACACTCCCCAACAGAAAAGATATCTAACCAGACCCCAACCCGCCCAGTTACCTGCCAACGCTCTAGCTCTCCTCCCGGCAAGCTGAAGCCAGGCGGCGTGGAAGATCCGGCCTCCAAGACAGCAGGTTCTGTCTGTCACGTACAAGCACAGCCTGACCAGGGCCGCCCGGGAGCTCGCTTCCTCCTCCACCATACAAACAGCCGCTGGCCCCGGCCCTCCCTCTTGACCACTAGGTTCCAGAGCCACCGCACCAGGACCCCCGCGCCCTCTCTTCCGCCACACTCCGGCTCCGGCTCCCACTCCCAGGAGCAGCCTAGATAACTCAGTGCGGGTCCAAGCTCCCTCCAGCACGACACCCAAGAGCCAATCACCCTGGGGCATCCACAGCCTCCGCATCTAGCCCACTAGTTCCCGGGACACCCAGTCCCTGGGGCATCTTCTCCTTCGCAGCTGCTTCCCCGCCCACTCGGCAAACACTGGGCGCTCCAGTCCAGTACCCCCACCCCCATCCCCTCGCAGTTGCCTCCGGGGCAAATACAGATTTTCAGGCTCGGTCTCCCAGAAATCCAAGTCGTGCTAGACAGTCGACACAGGGCAACCTCCAGGGCTTGGTCAACCTCCCAGTCTACACTGGTCACTCTCTCACTCAGACTGGTCAACGTCCCAGGCTTACACCGGGCAAACTCCCAGATTGGTCAATCTCTCGAGCTAGTGAACTTTCCCCGTCTACACGGGGCAACCTCCCAGTCTATACAAGGCAATCTTCTAGTTTACACTCTCCTCCCCAACTATTTCCGCAACCAGATCCAAGCAATACAGACCTGGTGTCTCACAAGTTTCCAAACAATAACAATGCCCCCCTTCTCCCCCATCCAGGGTGCATACCCGTCTCTGGCCTTTCCGCCCAACTCTCACCCTCAATCACTGCAAAGGTGGGTATCGGGACCGGGAGGCAGAAGAAAGGTGGAGGGGGGTGGGGAGGAAGCCACTCTGAGAAGACCCTGGTCCCTAGCAGTCTACCCTGCAGCCTCCCCGCACCTCCCTCTTTGCCCAGTAGCGGCTCCGGCCACTCTCCTCCACCTACTGCCCCAAGAAGTTTCATTCATTGGGGAGCGCCGGGAGCCGGGCTGGGGTCCGGCGGTTTCCGGGCTGGGGTCGAGGGGCGGAGCAGGCAGGGGGCTCCCCTCCGCATGGGTGCTCAGTGCGGCGTGCGCGCCCAGCCCGGGCAGCTCCTTACCTCGCAGGGGCACCGGCGCCTGCAGGCTGCGGCTCGCTCGGGGCCGCCCTCCGGTCTCCGGGCTCGGCTCCCGCCGGGCAGCTAGAGGCGCCGCTGTCCGGCGGTGGCGGCGGCTCCGGAGGCTGGCAGGCACCGCGGGCCAGGGGAACGGGGGGCGGCGGGGGCGAGGGAGCTGAGGGCTGGAAGCCGCCCCCCGCGGTGACCGGCGGCACAGGCTCTCCGGGCTCCGGGGAGGGGGACGCCGAGGAGGGTGGCGGGGAGGCGGGGAAGAGCGGCGGCTCCAGCTCCACGCTCCGCACTTGGCGCAGCTGCCTCCGCCGCCAGTCTGCCCGCTCGCGGCTCCCGCCGCCCCCCTCCCGCAGGAGCCCGCCGCCGGCTTCAGGGCTGGCCGCCGCGGAGCCCGGTAATCCTGACGACGAGGTGCGATTCCCCGCCGCCGCCGCCATTTTCTCTCGCGGGCTACATTCGCTCTGTCCTCGCGGAGGGGAGGGGAGGGACGAGAGGAGGGAGGAGGGAGGAGGGAGGAGGGGTCAGGAGCTCACTGGGGGCGGGAGGTGTGCGAAGGGAGGGCAGCCGAACGCCGAGAGCGTAGCGCAGTCTACGCCAACGACGTGAGAGCCGACGCAAAAAGGGACTCCGTAGGGAGAAAGGGGTGAGCTGGGGGCGGGGGCGGAGAGCTGCGGTTGGTCAATTGAAGTAGCGTTAGAAGCCGGGAAAGGAAGGGGGCGGGGGCAGGGTGGGGGAGTTGCGGAGCGCTCAGGGGGAGGAGGAGGAGGAGAGAACGTGCGGAGCTACGCCCCTAGCGGTAGGAGGCGGGAGAGGTGGGAGTGCATTCGCCCGCAGGTTAGTGGGAGGAGACTGTGGGAACCCGGGTGGAGAGCGAGAAGCCGTAGGTAGCTGGGTCCGCTGCGCTCCTGCTCCCTGCTGAGAGGAGTTGTGTAGTGGCCATTCTCTTGCCCGGCCTCCAGCCCGCTGCAGGTAGTCCATCCGTGCAGCACCCGCGGGAGGAACTCAATCCCTGCTTCCTCTCCCCCGCAGTCTAGGCATTGCTAGATTGGAACTTGCCCAGAGCAAGTCTCCAGTGTCCCAAAATCATTAGAACCGTGAGGACGAGGCTACCGATAGGGCAAGATTGTAATAAAGAGCTGATTAAAAAAACAACAAGCCTTGCTGTTCCCCAGCGAGGTTTCCCGGGTGCGCGTGGGGGTGTCTCCCATTAGGAGTTCTCCTTCCAGATCTAGGAGCAGGTAAAACCTGCGCAGGTATGATGGATTCTCACCACCTCTCCAAGTCCAGCAGGAAAGCTGCTGTATCCTCTTTTACAGGATTTAAAAGACAAAAATAAAAGTTCACAAAGTAATCTGGTCGTTATCCGCTACATTCTGGAGTCTCTGATTTGAGATTTCCTTGCCTAGCTGAAGGTAAGCCGTGAAACATAAAGGAGGAGACGGTGTTGTGGATTATGTTTCCTGGTGGTATATTCCAGTGTTTGAAAAATACTGGAGAAGGAAATGGGCTAAGCGAGAAGCGGGTTGTCCAGGGCTCAGAGCACTTGGCCCCATCTAACCCTAGAATTTATGCCCCTCCCCCAACGGCCATTATCCCTTAGAGGTAAACAAACAAACAAACAATCCTAATGAATAATTAGGAACTCTCCCGGAAGAAAGCAAGAGTGAGAAATCTCTTGCCTTTCCTCGCTGCTGTATAGGTGGTTCTGCGCTAGTTTGGCCACATAGGCAGCGGCTGGTATTTCCCCAAGGATGTATTTCAAATGGCTCCATTCCCTGAGATCCTCTTCGATAAGGTGCTTTGGGCTGAAAAGCTCTATTTAAATGTTAAATTATCCTCAACCTTTCCAGCGCCACAAAGGGATTCTCGGTGGCTAGTTTGTTTCTACTGTCTTCTTTCTGTATGTGTCTTGCCCTATAGATGATAACCCTCCCCGAGGGCAAGAACTGACTTCCCTGAGTTTATTTTGCAAAGCAGCGAGTAAAGTTTTCAACACAGAAAGGGTGATGCATCACATGGGAAGAGAAGAGAAGTAATAGACTCAGCCTTACCTTATTACAATTTTAGTCAGGAGCCGGAGCCGTCTGCATAATAACTCCTCTGTTTTTTGTTTGTTTGTTTTTATTCTCGCAAATATGTTACACTCTTGACTTGATGAATTATGAAGAAAGACCTCTTTCTTGCTTTATTACAAAGAGGAGGATAATTACTACTGTTTCTGAAAAGAGCATGCAAAATATATTTTGATTTTACATCATCTCGGTGCTTTGACTACTACAATATTTTGAATTTTTGAAGTACAAATTTTGAAAGTATTGGAGAGTTCAGGCGCTAAAATCTGTTAAAAGTGTGTCGTCTTAAATTTAATTAACACCCCCGCCCCCGCCCCCAGTTCCTTTCCTGTGATGCCTCAGGTCTATATTTGGACTATAATTGTGCAGTTCTGTTCATTATCTGTCAAATGTAACCTCGAGGCCACACACCGGGAGTTTGCTTAGTCCTCCCTAATGGAGCGGCTCCTTACCTTTTTAAGTTTAGGGTTAAAAATTTTCACTAAGTTTTTTAGGTTTTGCAACTTTTAAATTTACCCATTTGAGATGCGCATAATTGCAAAAATAAGTGAAGTATCTTTTAAAAGATACTGTAAGTTTTGTAGTTTTACCGGAGTAGCATAAGTGAAAGAGATTTCAAAGCAAAACAGCCCCCGGTAGCCTATCTATGCATCCGCCCAAGCTGAAACTTGGGGACAGAGCAAGTCAAAGCACCAATCAGCTGCATTCTCCTTCGTCACCCCTCCCTCTCCCTTCCCTTGCTGGTCTTTTATTAAAACGAAAGACAGCTGAAATTACTAAACACTGCTCAAGGTTTTCGTCATTTTTCTCCTTAACCTCTTATGCAAATATCCTCTTCTTCATTATGCATCCACACACCGAGAATCAGATAAAAATAAAAGAAAGAAATGCTTGGCTGAAAAGACTGTTCCCATCTGCCATATGTTAAATTCATCCTGCTCTTTTGAAAAGAGTTTCGTTTGATTTAAACTATATGGAATTGTTACAGTAGTTACCCAGACCTTAAAGTGTCTAGGACTGAAGCTACTATTTTAATCCTATTGTGCTCTCCCTCATATTACTAGAAGGGCATATATCCAATTTCAAAGTACTCTATTGTAATAGCTACCTCAATTTGGTTTTTAATGTAGTAGGGAAAACACCACTCTTTTCAGTTGCTTCTATCAGGGAAAGAAGGCAGGACAAGAAAAATTGAAACATAATTACCATTTCCACTATTTTTTAAAAGTTCATTTTGATGTACATTGGGATACCAGCCTTATTGTTATTTTATTTCCACTATGGCAACATCTTTAACTAGCATGCTTATGCATTAGGTATCAGTACTTCCACATAATCCTTCTGGGAATCATTTTAATCACACTTAATTTTATGCTTTCATTTGTAGAGCTAATTTAGTACAGGTACATTTTCTTGATATGCATTTGTATTAATGCCTTTGGAATGGATAGGCTTGTTATTCATTGGTAAATTATTTCTCAGTACATAGAGATGGAATCTTTTCCTCCCATTCTGAGGCTACTGGTAGTTGCCTTACACACTTATAAAACATTCCACGTTCCAGTGTTTTCTTATTGCTGAGATGATTTTTTAAAATTTCTTGTGAAGTCTACCGATAGACCTTTCAAGTATAAAAGTAACCACCAAAAGCAGTATTGTCCTTGGGAATAGAGTGTGGGATGGGAAGGAAAGAAAGAAAACATTTTGTCAATCTGTGTCCTGCTTTAGTTATCAGCCACTTCTGTTACTACCCTTGGCTTAAAAAAAAAAGGCACTTTAAGTTGGTATAGAAAGAAGAGAAATATGGTATAGTAGATAATCAGTAAGAAATTATTATGCATCTATTTTGTGCTAGGCACTATTTTAGTCATTGGGAATATAAAGATAAAAAAACGAGGTACCTTCAAGGAGTTTATGTTTCATCTGGGAAAACAACAAATATAATATCTATATATCCTGTTATGGGTGTATATATGTATGTAAATATCAAAAAATATGATGAAAATTTGAGGAAATTTATGGAGGATAGAACTAGTTGAGGAGTTCAATAAAGAGTTAGTTCAAAATACAGGAGTTAGTGATCCAAATGGGCTTTGAAAGAAGCCAAAGATTAAGATGCTGAGGTGAGGAAAGTACATTCCAGGCATGGGAGACACCCTGTGCAAAAAGCAAAGGGATGGAAGATGGAATGTCATGAATGAGGTACAGCCAGTGGGCTAATTTAACTGGACCATAGCATATGTGAAGGGGAGTAATGTGTATTAATTCTGGAAAGATTAAGTAGAATGAAAGAGCTTTAAATATCAAATAGAGGAGCGAGATATGCCCCTACTCCCAAGCATTAAAGGCTGATATAAAAAAGAAATTTGAGTTGAATGATTTTCCATTTTCCCATCCCTGGTTTCCTTTTAGTCTCAACTAAAAAATACCATCTTCTACAGGAATCTTTCTCCATTCTCTCTTAATTCCAGGGTCAACACTGTTAATATTTACTACTTATCCTGTATATAACATATTTATATATATATATATATGTAAATATGTAAATACATACACACACACATATGTATATATACACACATTATCATTCCTCCCAATTTGGTTGAAAGTTTCTTTAGAGCAGGGACTGTCTTTTGTCTCTTTTTTAATCCCTAGAGTTTAGCACATTTGGGCATTTATTTGGCTTCTTTGGTGTTGTTTCCTCATCATCTCCCCAGGTAAAAGGTGTTTTTTCCCCCTCCTCAAATTTTCCTGGCACATAGTAGGTACTTAATACATATTTGTTGAATAAATTAATTACCTTAATTAATCCATAATATTAAGAGATTGTAAAAAATCTTTTTAGATCCAGGATTCTATGTGCATATTTCATATATTTGAATTAAAAATTTTTAGACTGATACTATTTTAAATTAATATTCCCCTTGGATACATGACAAGTATTGGTTCCAAAGCAGGAGAGGGATAAGGACTAGGCAATTGGGATTAAGCGACTTGCCCAGGATTTAGAGAGGCAGAATCTGAGGCCATCTTTGAATCCATGACCTCCCTTCTCTAGGCCTGACTCTCTACCCACTGAGCCACTTTGCTGTGCCAGTATATATATATTTTAAAATAAAAAGGTACATATTGTAGCAATACATAAAAAGAGAATATAAAATAATTATATATTAGATGGCAGCTTTATGTAGAGAGAAGAAAGGACATTATATGCATTAAATGAAAAATTTTCAAAATTAGTAAAGAGATATAGAATACTATACCATGGTTTCAATCTATGTTGTATTATTTTCTAAAGAGAGTAATCAAATATATTAAAATTCCTTGGGATTTGCCTATTTTATAACTAAAATGCAAAATTATTCTAGTATTTGCTATGTGGGAATCATACTGTGTATTATAGGCATGAAAATCCAACCTTAAATCTATTGATTGACTAAACAAAAGTTCTCTTAAAGAAATGAAAGGCAATCATTTAAGATAAATACCTTGATCCTTAATAAAGGATCAAGGATATGTACTTCCTTCTATAAATACTACAACAGAATGTAGGGGAACAAAATTACAACCGAGCAATCATACATCAAATAAACAAAAAAGGGCCTTGGGATTATGCCTTAAACATCAGTAGTTTTGAATATATGGACTGACCTCCAATATATACTGGCTTCTTACCAGGAAAAAAGAGACATATATAGACATTTTGCTTAGAGCTATAATTTTATCACAAATTTCTGCAGATTAGTATTGATTTTCTTAAAGTATTTTTAAGAGCACATTAATATCAACTGTTTTTACTTGGGCTAACTAAGCATTAGTAAAATGCTAAAAATTTTTTTAATTAAATGAAATATTTGGGTGATCTTCCTCCATACCACCATCTCAAGCAGGAATTGATAATTCAGTCCTACATAAATGTCAGAATGCCATGCTCTTGTTCATTGAGAGGGTTAGTTAACTATGATATTATGGCCACATAAAACTTCGACATTCTGCTTTGTTTGTTTCATCTGAATTCCAGAGGTCACCTAAATTGAATAGGAAATGGAAGTCATCATCTTTCATTCTTAAATGGATATAATATTCAGGATCATGCTCTTCTTATTCACAGAGGAAATTAATATGAATGATAAATATTAATTCATCTTAAAACATGTCTTATTTATATATGGAACTGGGTCCTCCTTTACACATGGGTCTCCCAAAAGGAATCCCAAATTTGAGATACCTTGCTGGTCAACACACATTCAAACCTATAGGTTACAAACCTCTACTAATTTATTTACTTTTTAATAGCCAGCAGACACATTAGTTAAAGATAAAAGACATTGAATAAAACAGCATAACAAGAAAAATCACCTCTTGGATACATGGGGTACACTATCTCCTAAGTTACCATACCACCCATCTAATAGGGCACACCCACACCCACAAACAGAGAGCATACATGCCTAAGGAACAGGCATAGAGGCAAAATATGGTCAAGAAATATGTCTGAAATGGCACTTGCCAAGAGCTGAGGTGTTCAAGACATGGCTCATGCCTTCAGAGCTACTGATATCATCTAGTGGTGTTATAGTATTCTCTGCAGAAATCTTCAAATTATGAAAAATACAACTATTAAAACAAGAGGCAGCTAACAACAACAAGTAGGATAACAGGAACACCTTATCTGAGTCATAGCTCAGATTTTGCCCCGGCTTCTCTGCTTGGCATCTTTGCTGATTACCCAGTTGCTTGCCTCTTGTTGGGCTTTAGTTCTTTGGGATTCTCTGCTGTTTTCTGTTTCAGTTTCCTTAAGTGCTATGGCTAGGAAGCCTCTCCTGGACACTGAAGCTCTTTAAGTGCCAGAAGCAACTATGTCCATTCAGTGATCCACAAAGCCAGAAGAATCCCTAAGCTAAGATCATCTATTCTTTGAATTATGCTTGGAACTGAAAAACAATTTGACTTGAAATGACAAAAAAAAAATCACTTTTAAATATCATTATACCCTTAAGTAAACCTGAGGCCCCCAAATGCACTTTGAAGATTGTTTCCCTTTCCTCACACCCACCTCCCAAGACCTGTTCAAGTCACTGGAATTACAGACCCATTTCTCCAACTCACTTTTAAGAGCCTCCCTAATTGGCTTGTAGATAATGTTAGGAGTAAGGACAAAAGCTAGGTTAAACCAGCAGGATTTACATTCCAGTCTTTAATGTGCGCATCTATTAGCAATAAAATTACTAATTTAGGTGTGTGTCTTCATGTACCAAAAACTCCTAGTTTTCATACTCAGAGGATGCCCCCACTCCCCAAAAAAACCATCATAATTTTCAGGACATCAGATTAACTGTTTTGCTCATGTTAGAATAACAAAGAACAAAGAAAGAGTCCATTCTGTTTATAAAAAAAGAAGGTTGATTGCAACTTTTGGAGCTACTTAAATTCAGATTTGCTGTTCTGTTAGTTGTAAGAAAGAAATGTCACTGTCTTCAGTTTCTGACTAAATGCAACAGAGAAGTAATTTCTATAGAATTAAATAAATACTGTGAAAGCATAATTTTGAAAAGTACCACAAAAAACAAGACATTGCTGTAATATGCAAACATGTTTAATGGCAATAGTACAAAAAGCAATGGCCAAATTTGATAAGGCAGTGTTCTGAGCCAAGTTAACAAAATATGGTCATGTAGAGAGGCTTAGACTGAATTACTCACCCCTTTTTACTTTCTGTGCTGCAAAGCAGATAAATAAGTTTGTTACTATTAAAAAATGGCATAGGCTGATTCAAAGAAATATTCAGTACAAGTATTCTTGCCCTAAAACTAATTAGAAGATGACTTTAGTTTTGCCAGTCACTGTAGAAATGCTCAAAACGATGCTGAAATACACCAAGGCTATTGTGTTACATAGAATTTTGAATAAAGTAGTTAATGTACAAAGAATTTGACATATAACATTATAAAGTGATTTATAGATGTTTAGGTTCTTTATTCCTCAACATATTAATGTGATATGGGAGAGTATTATTGTTCAGCTTTGTCCAAGTCTTCATGACCCCATCGGAGGTTTTCTTGGAAAAGATACTAGAGTGGTTTGCCATTTCCTTGTTCAACTCATTTTACATATAAGGAAACTGAGACAAACAGGGTTAAGTGATTTGCCCAGGGTCATACTGGCAGTGTCTGAGGCCAGATTTGAACTCAGGTTTTCCTGATTCTAGCCATGGTAGCTCTATCTACTATGCTACCTAGCTACCTTAACACAGTTGAGTACTTTTGTACATCTCATTATTATACAGTGGTACCTTGACACACCAGTTTAATTCGTTCCATGTCCAAGCTTGTAACTCAATTTGCTCATGTGTCAAATCCGAATTTCCCCATTTAAAAGAATGGAAATGCAATTAATCTGTTCTGGCCCCCAAAAACCACATGCATTTTTTGTTTTATAAGCTTACAAATATGAAAATGTACTTTATAAATAACAAATAAATATATTTATAGATAATAAGAAAGAATGTAAAGAAATTAACTTGCTTGTGAAATGTATTTACCTTCAAGGTCAGGTGAAGATGCTGGAGTAGGTTTTCATTTCATGTGCTATCGTTTAACATAACTTATTCTCTACACATGTAATGCTATATTTAAATGCCAAATTGACCTTATACCTTATGATATATAACTTTATTGCTAAACTTGACTATTTTTTTACTTTACTTAATTACCATCGTTTTCTTCATGGAATTTTAGCTGTTTTGCCACACTTTCCTTGATTTCATTTAGAGGTTGTTTCAACAAAAACCTTTCCATGGAAGTTTGTTTCTTCCTCCCTTTCAGAACATTTCAATAATTTGTGAAAGAAGTGTCATTACACATCTCCAAAGCACTACTGATTGCAACATTTTCTGGATGTGTCTTTTCAATAAACTGTTTAATTTTTTCTCCAATCCTCAACATTTCCTTAATCTCCAGTGTACTGATTACCTCATCCACCTCAAGCTCCTCCCACGGACAGAAGCTCATGATTCAAATATCCACTTGTGACTTAAAGCAAAAATTCCTGATCTTGACTGCTCGTGTCTCAAATTGCTTGTGACTTAAGGTGCTCTTGTGTCAAGGTACCACTGTATATGAGGGAACTGGTTGGATCAAGTGGTAAAGGTGTAGTTCAATGTCCAGAACATTGGCAGTGGAGTTCGGTTTCTCATGATTGCAATAACTGTTTTTTTATCCTACCTGAATCAAATGAGACCTCAGACACTTTTAGATTTATTAGTTCTTTACAATATTCATGGCCAATCGCCTCATTCCTACCATTTCTGGAGGAAACTCAGAACCTTCTCTCCACTCTATCCTTAAAGGGTCCACTATGGGAATGAAACATGTAGTGGAAAAAGTAAAGAATTTTTAAAAAAAAGCATTTGATAATATAAACAAAAAATGCCCACGTTTGTGTATGAGGCAATTGTGACTAGTATAAAATTGTCACCCTACTTTTTTTTACAGGAAATATTCTTCTTCCCATACTTTCCCCCCCTAAACAAAAAAGAAAAGTGTATTGAAAAGCAATTACTCAAGACACTTCTTAGACTTTGCATGAGACAGAAGACCTAAGAGGCTTAGAGCCTTCCTTTCTCTGGTCTCAGTCCTGCCATTTATGGACCTAATGCATCTCACTTATATTTCAGACATATGTGCAACTCAGTTTTTCTATTCATGATAGTCACTAATCATCAGATGGTCTGGCTGAAGAGAAGGGCACCACAGCCGTCTCCCTATGACGGGTCCGTTCTGTCACCTAATAGAGCTGTCAGTCATGCCAGTGATAGAGCATCTGTTCAGAGTCACAACTTCCCTTTTCTCCTTCCTTTAAGCCCTCTTCCTTCTCCTTTTCTGCACTAACTTATCTTGTGGGAAACATGTGGGGATCAATAACTAATTTTTTAATCAGTGAAAACTGGAATTACAGTAGTCTGTAAAGTACAGTAGAAAAAGCATGGAATTTGTAGTCAGAGATGGTTGTTGTTCAGTCATTTCAGTCCTCTCTGACTCTTCATGACCCCTTTTGGAGTTTTCTTGGCAGAGTAACTAGCGTGATTTGCCATTTCCTTCTCTAGCTCAGTTGATAGATGAGGAAACTGAGGCAAATAGGATTAAGTGGTGTCCCCAGAGTCACCCATCTAGTATGTGTCAGAGGCCAGATTTGAACAAAGAAAGAGGAGTCTTTCTGACTCCAGTCCCAGTGCTGTCCTGTAGTCAGAGAACTTTGGCTCAAATCTTGGCACTTGGGTCACCTGGCAAGTCACTTTTTATAAAACTTCAATTGCTTAATTTATGAAATGAGCAGAATGAATTAGACAATTCTCTCCCAACCTTAAGATCCTTATGTCTATTTATCTATCTCTATTTATATCTACTTATCTATCCCCAATCTATTTATTTTTAGACATTTCCTAGCTTTGTGACCCTGAGCAAGTCACTTCATCCAATTTGCCTCAGTTTCTTAATCTGTAAAATGGCTGTAGAAGGAAATGGCAAACCACTCCAGTTTCTATGCCAAGAAAACTTCAATGGAGTTATGAAGAATCAGGCAGGATGAAAAAAAGACTAAACACCAATCTGAAAGTTTACAGTTAGCACAATACCTTATGCACAACAACCCAGTACAGGTAGGTGTTATAAGCATCATTATTTCTTCCCCCCCTCCCCACGCCCTTGGCCTTATTAATAGGGTTATGCTTGAACCAACTAATCAATTCAAATGAAGCAAAAAATGACTAGGAGCCCCTAAGCAGATATTGATGTATTTTCACTAAAACTGAAAGTACAACCAATATCCATTTTCCTAAAGGGTATGTGATGTGTTCAGATCTGATAAAATTTCCAGTTTCAGGTCTTTCTTTCTTTCTTTCTTTCTTTCTTTCTTTCTTTCTTTCTTTCTTTCTTTCTTTCTTTCTTTCTTTCTTTCTTTCTTTCTTTCTTTCTTTCTTTCTTTCTTTCTTTCTTTCTTTCTTTCTTTCTTTCTTTCTTTCTTTCTTTCTTTCTTTCTTTCTTTCTTTCTTTCTTTCTTTCTTTCTTTCTTTCTTTCTTTCTTTCTTTCTTTCTCCACCCCTTTTCCCAGTTTTATAAAGAATATCACACATCCAGGTTCGGTTCATGCTAAACTTAAAATTTTAAATTCCAGCTTCTTTTTCGGATGACTACAAAGATGTGAGAAACAAAGAACTTAGCTTGAGGGCTAGCTCCATCTGGAAGCCTCTCTTGACACCCTGTTCCCCCTTCCCCCTTCCTATTCTGAGTTGGCTTTGCCTGGAAATTACTTTACATGTATTTTCTATTTTGTGTGTGTGTGTACATGTCCCCCCTTTCTTTCCAAAGGAGTGTAAACTCCTTGATATCAAAGGTTTTTTTCATTTTTGCCTTTGTGCTTAACACAATGCCTGCCACTGTGTTGTTATTGTTCAGTTGTGCCCAACTCTTTGTGACCCATTTGGTGTCTTCTTGACAAAGATACTGGAGTGGTTTTCAATTTCTTTTTCCAGCTCATTTTATAGATTAGAATGAAGTAAATAGGGTGAAGTGACTTGCCCAGGAGCACACTGCTAAGTGTCTGAGGGCAGATTTGAACTCATGAAGAGAAGTCTTCCTTGACCCCAGGCCTGATGCAATATTTACTATGCTACCTAGCTGTCCTACCTGCCACCTAGCACAATTTGAATGAATAAATGAAATCAAAAGGGCCAGCACTTTTTAGAATTACAAAAAAAAACCAAAACAAAACATACTATAAAAAATGAAAATCCTTTATTTAATTAATTAATTTAGAATATTTTTCCATGGTTCCATGATTCACGTTTTTTCCCTCTCCCTCTTCCCTCTCCTCTCCCAGAGCCAAGGAGCAATTCCACTGGGTTTTACATGTGTCATTGAAAAATATACTTTTAAAAAGCCTCTACAGTATTTGCAACTCAAAAACAGCTAGAGGAATGCTAATCATCCTTTACCCCCTCCTCAAAATAAATATTGGACTAATTCCAATAAAGAAAATTCCAACCCAAAAGGAATAGTTCTCAGAAAATTTGAATGCCTAAAAAAAGTATTGCATGAGTCCCTGTTCTATATCCTTTAAGATAATCTCTATCATGGTCATGGTGTCAGGGCTACCCCACCTTTGGACATCAATAGAGTGAGGTATAGTCAAGAGAGGTGATACCTCAAAACAACTGAACAGAATTTTTTAGTTAAAACTTTTTATAATAAATGAAAATTTACCTTTTCTTTCTCTTTCTCTCCTCTGAGAAAGAAAGACAAAACCTCCATTACAAATACATATGTAGTCAAGTTAAACAAATCTCTCCATTGGTCATGGCCAAAGGATATCTGACTATACTGTGACTTTATGATCTCTTTTTCAAGAAGTAGGTAGAATGCTTCATCGTGAGTTATGCAGAATATTGCAATGATCAGTTCTAAAATCATTCGAAGTTGTCTTCACAATAATGCTGTATAAACTATTCTCCTGGTTTTGTTCACTTTATTCTGCATTGAGTCATCAAGGTTTCCTAGCTTTCTCTGAAACTATTCCCTTCATCTTTTCTTATAGCACAGCAGAAGTCTACTATAGTCATAATGATTAGTTGTTCAGCTGAGGTAGCGTGTTCTCAGGCAGTTCATGGTACGGTGAATATCAAGGGAAACCTGGAATCAGAAGGATTTGAGTTCCAGTCTTTCCTGAGTCACTTACTATGTGGCTCTGTGCAAGTCCTCAGCAAACAAATAAAAACTATTTGGTAGACATCATTAATAGCAGACCCCAAACTTATTATTCCTTAATTCCTCACTTTGGAAAACTCCATCAGTGAAATAGAGTTTCTTATGATTGGATACTCACTTCTTATTAAACTTTTGTCCTTGAGATTTAATTGTCAACATTCAAAGGAAGAGGATGAGTCCAGTTTCATTTTGACATCTGAAATATAATTAGTACTTATCATGTTTGAGCCAGAAGGAAAATGAAGAAATAGATTATATTAGATAACCACATTGTTTTCTTTCTCTAATCTCTATCATTTATAAATCTGGATGTACTTTCTTTCTCTTATAAAATTAAATTATCATGTTGTTTCACTTTTCTTTTACCCGCTTTGATAAAAAGAAAACCATGTCCTTTGGATCAACTGAATCAATAGTTTTCTTGTGATTGTCAACACAAGCAATGCTTGATTTTCTTTTCAAATTTCCCACAGGTATACAGTCTAATAAATGGTACATATCTCAAGTTGATCAGGACAGAAATCAGAAAAGGGGAGGGGGGACACTTAAGTGTATGACAGCCTCCTGTCCAGGGGTTAATTTCAGCAGGGGTGGGGGGGCTCTATGAACTTGAATGGGGAGAAAATTACACCTTTATCTCGTTATATTGTAATTGATTTCCTTTGTGATCTTATATATTTTGTTTTATGTGCTCAAAAACATTCTGAGAAGAGGTCCATAGGTTTTTAACAGATTATCAAAGAGCTCCCTGACATTCACAAAAAAAGCTAAGATTCCCTCATCTTGTGCTGTTGTTGTGTCTGACTCTTGATGATCCCATTTGGGGTCTTCTTGGTAAATATATTGCAGTGGTTTGTCATTTCCTTCTCCAGTCCATTTCCTTCTCTAGTCCAGATGAAGAAATTAAGGCCAGCAAGGTACAGTGACTTCCCCAGGATCACACAGCTAGTAAGTATCTGAGGATGGATTTGAACTTGGGTCTTCCTGACTCCAGGCCTGGCACTCTTTATATTGGGCCACTCCTTCCACTTTCCGATTGTCCCAAACCTAGCACAAAGGCAAAAAATGTCAATAACTATCAGTAACTGTACTTGCAAAAACCCACAGAGGATGTTTTTCTCCATATCACCTATTCACATTCTTCCCATTCTAGTTCAAGATTTATGTCTTCCTTGAAGTCTTTGTTGATGACTTCAGCCTTTGATCTCTTTTCTAAATCCTCTGGCATTTTTTTGGTATCTCATATTTAACGTCTTTTTTATATCCCTTTCTATTCTGTACTTGTCGGTGCCACGCTGCTTTATTACTATGTGATATGGAGATATTTGGATATGCATTACTGTTTTGGTCACTAATTTTCTGATGTCCTTAATTAGACTGAAAATTCCAGTGATCAAGGTCCTTGTCTTATACTTTTATGCCTCAGAGTATCTTGGCACTTTGGAAATGCTTTTAAAATACTTATCTCAGAATCATAGCTTGAGAACTTAGAAGTTCATCCTTAGTCCTTAGTAGGAGGAAACAGAGCCAGAAGTAATTTGCCCAAGGTCTCATCACTAATAAAAGTAAAAGCCAGAATCTGAACACTGAACTTTTGATTAAAAAGCTTATATGTTCTCCTTGGACTCTACCATGCATCTAGACAAGATTGGTGCCCAATAAGTACTATTTAGCTCTACAAGCACTTTTATACATTTAGGTTCAATAATAGAGTAACTAAAATACAGGATGAAGGATTTGATTTCTTTATGGTTATCCTGATACCAATGTGAAGTTAATTTCTCTTTGCTTAATAAGTCAATTACAAATATCTCTGGTCTAAAATAAAATCAGACCACAATTCCTCTATAGGATCCTTTTCCATTATTATCAATTCATTTTATTTCACCAAACCATGCATAAGGCACTTTCCAAACATCTCAACATCTGCCCCGCCTCTCACACCATAAACTCATACACCAAACACGGGCTTCTAATCTTCACTCACTTTTGCAAGTTAGTTTGAGTACCTGCAGCTCAGCTACTACTCCTTCCCTTAGGGTTCTAGAGCTAGCCGTTAGGTGTTTGCGAGTGGCAGTCTAATACTGTGGCTCATGTAAACTGACCAATTTATTTCCCTTCAAGATTATCAGCTTATACAGTAAAGGAAAACAATAAATGCTGGAGGGGATGTGGCAAAATTGGGACATTAATGCATTGCTGGTGAAGTTGTGAATTGATCCGTTGTGAAGGGCAATTTGGAACTATGCCCAAAGGGCTGTAAAAGTCTGCCTGTCCTTTGATCCAGCCATGCCACTGCTGGGTTTGTATGCCAGAGAGATATGCCAGAGAGATAATAAGGAAAAATGTTTGTACAAAAATATCCATAGCTATACTTTTTGTGGTGGCAAAAATATTGGAAAAAAAGGGGATGCCTCTCCATTGGGGAATAACTGAACAAATGTGGTATATGATGGTAATGGAATACTATTGTGCTATAAGGAAAAATGAACTGGAGGATTTCTGTATGAACAGAAAAGCCTTCCATGAACTGATGCAGAGCAAAATGAGCAGAACCAGGAGAACATTGTGTGCAGAAAGTGAAATAATGATCAAATGTAATTAACTTTGCTACTAATAGCAATGCAACAATACAGGATAGTCCCAAGAGACTTAGGAGAAAGAATGCTATCCACATCAAGAGAAGAACTGCGGGAGTAGAAACCCAGAAGAAAAACATATAATTTATCACTTGCTTTTATGAATGTAGGATGTAGGGTTTTGGTTTTTAAAATATTGCTCTATTACAAAAATGAATAATATGGAAATAGGCATTGGGTGATAATATATGTATAACTCATATACAAAAGAGGAAAAAAGGGAAAAGAGGAGAAAAAAGATCAGTTTATATCAATCAGCTAGGCTGAATTAGATTTTCAAAATAAATATGCACTACAGTAGTAAAGGTTGGTACTAGACATCCCCTCAAAAGCCTGTGACACACTCTTCCACCTACATATGAAGTGTAAGGGGAAAGTTTAATTCCTTTTGCATATATTGAATCTGAGATGTGTGGAATACCCAGGTGAAGATGTTCAGTAGCCAGTGGAAATATAGGAACAGAGCTCATGGGAGCAGTCAGTTCTGCATGCAGAAATGGAGAAATTTCTGCTTAGAGGTGATAAGTGAAGACATGATATTTGATGGTTTTCCAGGGAGAAAGGGAGAAAACATGGGATATTCAAGGAAAAAACCTGGGAGTATACCAGACCTAAACTGAAGGAGGGGAATTGAGAAGGATCACTCAGATAGGAGAAGAACCAAGCAAGAAAACTGTCATGGAAACCAAGTGACCAGACAGCATCAAGAAGGGTGATGTAGTAAATAAAGTCAGACTCCAGAGTGGTCAAGGAGTTTGAGCACTTCAAAGGAAGGAGAGAGACAGGATTTATTAAGTATCTATGATGTGTGAGGTACGGTGCTAAGAGTTTTATAGACATCTCATTTGATCTTCACAACACCCCCGCAAGGTGGGTACTATTATTATCTCCATTTTATAGCTGAGGAAACTAGACAGAAAGGAGATGACTTGACCAGAGTCACACAGCTAAGAACCAGCTGAGGATGGATTGAACCTCAGCTCTTCCTGGCACCTCTAGTTATTGGAGTAGTAGGAAGACCCAAAGGATAAAGCCAATGAAAGAGAGGGTGAAGTTGAGAGAGGGAATGATCAAGTGGATTGAGGTTCCTTCCAGGAAACAGGGAATGGGATGGAGTAAATGTGGAGAGATGGACATAGTCAAAGAGAAGAGTTTTCTTTTCCTCTGAGTCCAGGGGAAACCAGGGAGATTTTGAGATAAGAAGGTGAATGAGGAAACCCAAAACAAATGGTCTCAGTCTTCTCAGTCAAGGTCATCTCCATAGAAAAAGGTAAATTGTGAAGACAGAGTTCAGACCTTAGGAGAGATGTTTGTTTAGTTGTTTTCCAACCCTGTCCAATTCTTTGTGATTTCATTTGGCATTTTCTTGGCAAAGATACTGGAATGGTTTTATACTTCTCCAGCTTATTTTATAGATGAGGAAAATGAGGCACCAGAGTTAAGTGACTTCCTCAGGGTCACACAGCTGGCAAATATTTGAGACCAGATTCAAATTTAGGTCTTCCTGACTCCAGGCCTGGCACTCTATCCACTGTCCTACCCAGCTGCCTCTTTAGGAGAGAAGATCGTTGTTAGATCAGGCACTTATAACGTTAAGTGTTGACTTTGGAAGAGCAGCTTTAGTAGCATGGTGGGAATAGAAACCAGATTATGGGATGTGAGGAATGAAAGGAATTAATATAGTGCATCGTCCTCATGTTCCAAAGTCCAGGTTCGTGACCAGTTTAACATCGATACCCTAAGGAGCAAGAAGAGATGTTTGGGAAAGATCTTTAGGACCCCAAGCCCATGGCCTCTAAGACTTGACGAGTGGCATGGAGGAAAACTTTTGTGCCAACCCCAACTAAGGTAGTGTCATAGTGGGTATGTCCCTGAGGTGTGGGACGGGGGAGAAGTGTTTGGGTGTTTGCTTTGCTCCTGTCTTGGAAGTAAATATCCTTTTGTAAAACTTAAGAGGTAAAATGGTACTGGGGTCCTAGTCACTGGCCCCTTAACCTAGGTCTTCAGCCAATGGCAATAAATCAAAAACACCCCAAGCCTCTCCAGGGTACCCTGGAACCTTGGGGAAAGATGCAGGCCACCTGAAGCTTTGAGAGTCAGACAGAATAAATATGCCACCCCCAAGCCCTTGGCAAGAAAGGGCTCAAGTCCCAAGACCTTTCTCTACCGGGAGGCCATGGCAATTCATTTTACTTGGCCAAACTCCGGCCAGGCAGAAAGGAGAAAACTCCCTGGCTGGAAAGTGCATGCCCAATTCTTGGTTTAGCTGGTGATCAATATACGCCTTTTTTTTTTAACCTGATAATTAGACTGGAAACTACTTGTATATGTCCACCTCCCAGTTGGGATTACATGAAGAAGAGAAGGCTGGACTTGCTTATAAAGTTCTCATTGGTCAATCCCTGCTCCTTGTTAAATCTAGCACAATGCCTTGTGCATAGTAGGTATTCAATGATTCAATGAACGTTAGTCATTGTTCTAAGCATTAGAAAGAGGCCATGGGGCAGCTAGGTGGCTCAGTGGACAGAGCCAGACCTGGAGATGGTAAGTCTTGGATTCAAATTTGACTTCAGACACCAATCTAGCTGTGTGACCTGGGGCAAGTCACTTAATCCAGTTGTTTGGCCCTTATTTGCAATTCTGCCTTGGAACTGATAGTATAGATCCCATGACAGAAGGTAAGATTTTTTGAAAAAGAGAACATCAAGAAGTTTGCATTTAAAAATGAAAAAGCAACATTTTGAAGGTATAAAAGACTACAATCCAAATGCACTTAAATTAATTGATGTAAAGCCATCATCAGATGCATAGGCTTAACCTTATTTTTTGTCACTCCATGTTCATGAGCTGTTTGTGGGGATGTAGCCAAGGCTGAGGAAGGCATCTGAACAATCTTATTTTAGTAGTTGCATCATACCAAACAAAACAAAAGCAGTCCTGAAGTTAAAGAGTGCAGCTCTTTCAGATAGGGCTCATCTTGCATATTCAGGAGGTCGGGGGCCTAAAGTCCACTGATGTCTTGCATTCTAGACTTGTTGCAGAGGATGGGAAAGTGTAAATGAAAATGAATGTTAGGTTGGAGCCTTCGATTACTATTTAATGAATTGCCCGGACAGTTGCTGTTTCATATTTGGATTGGGGTTCAAAAACCATTTCAGAAACTTAAACTATGAAAATCATCTTTTTCCCCCGATTATGCATTCTAGATTTAAAAAATTCTAGATTATTGTAACCTTATTTTTTGGTTCTATTATTAGACCATTGAAAAACCACATCCCTTGATTTACAATCATATACACACACACACACACACACACACACACACACACACACACATATATATATATATATATATATATATATATATAATTTACAAGTATAAAATTCCAGCATTCTTGTTTTATATTCTTATGAATTCCATCTTATGAAATTTAAATTAAGGATGAGCTGACCAGAACTGGATTGTCTTTGATGGTCACTCCCAAGAATGGTTTGTCTTATCTGAAGGGGTTTGATTCTGAAATAGGACATACATGACTGAAAGTTAGCCATTCTGTTTTATATCATAGAAGACAGCAAGGTCATCCACCATATTGGTTTTTGTCTGGCCACTGGACTTGGATGACTCTAAAAGAGAGATTGAAGCTGATGACTTTGTGCAACTCTGCCTCACTTCAATCCAATTCTGCACAAGTCAAGACATCACTCCATGATGCCATTGGTCCTCTTTGAAAATAGACAAACAACAAGGTCACAGGATTAAAGAATTCAGAACTAGAAGAAAAGTAGAAATAATTTAATTCAATATCTTCATTTAACAGATTAGGAAACCAAGATCCAAAAAAGGGAAGGAGAATTGAAGTGAATTTAATTATGTCCCAAAGATCGTCAAGATTGAACTTAATTTCTGACTCCAAATTCAAGGATATTTGGAGTCTAAGAGGGTCTTAGAAGGAAACTCAGAAGACTCCTATTCTCAGCCCTTTGTTTTATAGCCAGGGATGAACAAGTCCTTACAACTTTTTGAGAAAAGACTATAACCTCTTCTTAACTCTTATTTCTGCTATCTAGAAGGTATGTGAAGATTTGTGATGGAACTCAGTGAGGCCCCATCTTCCACTCTTAATTTTTCCCTATGTCTTTGGATCACATTTCTGCAGCTAAAAGAGAGACTTCTGGAAAGAGTGTTTAGTCCTTAAACAAGTTATGGTTTATGATTGTACTGGAATCCTATTGCACCATAAGAAATAATGAACACAATGATCACAAAGAAACCTGGAAAGATTTATATGAAGTGATGCAAAGTGAAGTGCGCAGAACCAGGAGAACATTGTACACAGTAATAACAATATTGTGTAAGGAACTATTGTGAATTATTTTACAATTCTTGTAATACAATAATCCAAGATAATCCCTAAGTGCTCATGAGGAAAAATGCCATCTGCCTCCAGAGAAAGAACTGACAAAGTTTGAATGCACATACTGTTTTTCACTTTCTTTCTTCATTTTTTGGGTTTAAGTTGTCTTTGACAAAATGACTAAAGTGGAAAAATATTTTACATTATTACACATGTAAATCTATATCAGATTGCTTGCTGTCTTGGGGAGGGGAAGTAAAGTGAGAGGGGGCAAAATTTGGCTTACAATTAAAAAAATGGAAATTTTTTTTAACATGTAAGTGAGGAAAAGTTATACGTATATAGTAAAAATATAGATTTAACACCCCAAAAGAGTATTAATCTCTACCCAATTCCTAACTCATCTAATATGATTTTTTAGTATTGACTGGGATTGGCTTCTTAATTTTTTCATATCACTTTCTAGGTATGGCTCCTAGCAATGACTGAGATAAAATTTGATATGCTTTTACTACTACTCTAAATTTAAAAGAGCTTTGGTATACCAACATGCATATATATATATATATATATATATATATATATATGTATATATATAAACAGGCTAGAGTGTGGGGCCTGGAGTAAAGAAGACTCACCTTCTTGAGGTCAAATCCAATCTCAGACACTTATTAGCCACAAAATCAAACCATCCTAAGGAAGTTGATTAAATTATTCTTTTCAATAACATTCAGATCTCTTTATATAGTTGATAGACATTCTGTGTGCATGATTCCATGCATGCATGTTTCCATACATATATACATATCTAAACATATATGTACTCTTTAAGAAATGGTACATCTGGTTCCTGAAGAGTGTGAATAAGGAATCCCTTGAAGTGGTCAGATGATTTGGATTCACATTGCATATTTCCATTGGCTAAGACCAATGATCGTATCTTACACAATTAAGACTGAATAGTTCAGATTCCTGTGATCACTTCAGGGGGGTCACTCATTATTCACACTAATCAGGGTCTAACTGTACAATGGCAAATGATGACGTAAGCTGAAAAAATGAAGAAATGCATATTTAATGTTAAGTGCATTTTTATGACTTGACCTATCCAGGTTTGTTTCTTTTGTCCCTTGTAAGTTAAAGGCCTGGATTAGGGATGATCCCTAAGAATCTGTAGTGAAAGTGCCCAAGATTAGATTCAACTGAATCCACGTTCACTACGGTCAGCGCAATGAGGATTACAAATTTTTGAGCTGGGAGGGATTTTACAAGCCATCTCGCCCAACCTGCCCATTTTACAGATGAGGACACCAAGGCTCAGGTAGATTAAGTAACTTGCTCAGGGTCACATAGGCACTAAGAGGCTGAGTCAAAATTTGAACATGGGATCTGCGATTCCAAGTTCAGTTTTTCAAATTCAGTGTCCTTTTCCTACTGCACCTTGCTTCCTCCCATGTGAACAAAAGGCAGTCTTTGCCTTCAAGTCATTTACATTTTACTAGAGGAATATAACATTTAAACAGATCTGTTATTACAAAATAATTTGCGTAGAAAGAGGACTAACAACACACAGGATCAGGGAAAGGTGCCCTGCAGAAGGTGGCAACTGAGCTGAGCCTTGGAGGAAAACAAGAAAATTCTAAGAAGCAGGAAGAAGGAGAGAGTGTATTCTAGGTCCAGGGGACATGAAATTCTAAGTACATGAAGGGAAAAAATGTGAAAAAAGGCTAGAAATGTAATATGGACTTGGCTTAGGGGACCAGGCAGGGGACACTCTGAACTTGGAGAAAGTAATAATATTTAGACTTTTCCTCCCCAAAAAAGGTCTGAGCTGTGGATCCGTCGCATACTCATGCTTCAGGTAGGCTTGGAATTGAGGTCCCTGACAAAGAAGTGATTGACACAGGCTTGGGAATCTCTGGGGTATCTCCCTAGTCAAACGAGTTGGTCCTACAATACTCCACTGACCTGGATACATTGCTTGAGACCTTGACTTCCACCATCTTTCAAGGCACTAAAGCCAGTTCACTCACCGGGCTTTGGTTCCTGATAATGTTGGGGCGTTACTATATAGAGACAGATTTTGTCTCCAGCCAGACCAACGTCCACCTTTTTCACCTGGACGCCGGTACTCCTGGGCACAGTGTCTGTTCTTATATCTATTCCTCCTCCAATGCAGCCCTCCTGAACAGCAACAGTGACTATCTTGAGAGCCTCTTCCAGATCTGCTTTACCCCTGGTAGGGGGTGATCAAATTACATAAATTCCAAGGGATCTGGGCTGTGTCCTCCTAATGGCGACCAGGAATAGGTCTCTAGTTTTATCCATGAGGTCGATATCAGAGGGGATAGTCCCTGAGAGCAACATAATCTGGCAGTGGGCATCCCGAGAGATGTTGAGCCTATCTCCACACCTATCTCCAGAAAGCCTTGTTCATGGCCTGCCTCTTTTTTGGTCTTCTCAGCTGTACATGGAGGACATGATGCTTACCTTCTGTTGCCTTGAGAGACTCATAACCCTGTTTCCTCACAGGAATGCTAATTTGAGGAATTCTTGGCATGAAAGATGGGGTCAAATAGAAGCTTTCAGCACTTTTGCTTTGAATAAGTTCACTATATAACCTTGCCAAAAATCCCCCCCAAACCCAACCCCCCAAAACCTTACCTTGCTAATTTACAGCTGAACAGTTAGAGTAGTGTCTTCTGCTTTTCACATTTATCTTTTTCAGAGGTGGGGACTGGTGGCTAATTTGTGCAACAAGAGCATCCGGAGCCCCCTGGAAATCTGTGCTCTGGACACTAGAAAGAGAACAAGGAAAGTTTGAAGAGGAGAAGGTCAAGGGGGAAGGATACGCTCAGTTTTGTATTTCTGTCTGGAGCCATCACCCTTCACTAGCCACCCTCTCCTCGTTTCCCCATTTGGTGAACCAGTTCAACTCTATACTTCTCTTGAGTCCCCTCATCATATTGCTGGTTGCTCACTATCATGCCTTGGAGCACGCCCACCATCTACTATATTTATCATTGCACCAACCCCTATGCTGCTACGTGGCACATGGAAGATGCTTAAAGAGGTTTGGTGAATGAATAAATAAAATGATGTAATGAGTGTGCAAGTATTTTTAAAATCAAAGGGACATACAAATGCAAAGTATTACATGGCATTATCTACTCATGTACTCAAATGGAGGGAAGAGAGATTTGGGTGAAATAGTCAAGTAGTTCCCTAGCCGATTGCTTCTCTTTCTGAAATGTCAATGTGTGGCTAGAAAAAAATTAACAACACCTTCCACAATTATTTATAAAGGAGCCACCTCTCAAGTCTGTCTCTCTTCTACTTACAGCAGTTGGTGGCATGTGCAGGCAACATGTTGGTATTTAAAAAAGCCCTCAAAATAATCACTACAATCCTTCCATAAAGCATAAAAAGTCATGTAATTTTGAGAAAGTTCTCTGAAGTAGCTTGCACCCTGCTGTATCATGGTTAAAGCCAGTGCCAAAGTTTTCAAGCATTAGGGGATTTTGTGGTACATTTGGCCAATTTTTTTTGTAAAATGCACAAAATGTTGCAGATGTTTCAACAGAAGGTATTATAATGGCAATGCACGAAGCCATAAGGCTTTGCAAAGTGAGTCAGTGATAATTTTGCTCAGCCTTATGTGACAGAGAAATTCTTAACGCATAATCTTTTCTTTTTTGGCATTAACTTTATTGAAACTTTCTAAGTTGTGTGAATCATACAAAAAATATTTACTATAAGAAGCCGTCCTGAAGTGGCCTTGCATTGTTTGCGTGATTCATTTTTAGATATTCTTGTAAGTGTAAAAAGCTGAAGACATCACCATAACAGCAACTGTTCTTTTGCAATATTATTTAGAGCAAAATCGCTCAAAGATCTTATTTCGCATATACACATTACAGTACTCTAGCAACTAGCATGAAACAGTAATAAGAGCAATAGCTTGGGAGCCTTGGGACCTTGGTTCAGATCTCGCCTCTGACACCTACCCCTGTGGTTCTTTTGTGAAATCACTTAACCTCCCTGGGATTGATTTACCTCTTTGTAAAAAGGAAGAGGTTGAATTGTACTCGGTCTTCGAGATATCTTCCAGCTTTTTGCTTCTGATCTAATTCTAGATTTGGAATCAGGTTAGTTGTACTGAATTCCTGTTGCTTATGATTAATTGTTCTATGACCACGAATACATCCTTGACTTCTCCAACCACCAGCGTTGTCATTGTCCTAGACTTCAGAGCAACTTTCTTAAATCCTCTTCGCTCTGTTGAGTAGATCCCTAGAAAGCAGGGCTCTAGAATGGTGTTGGTGAACCCATGGCCCACCTGCCGGAGGAGGCTGCTCTCATGTCATATTTCGCATACGCCCCACCCTTTGCCCTCCAGCCCAATGGGAGCACTTCTTCCCTCCCTTGTCAGGGGTAAGGCATGGGGCTTGCATGTGGGATGAGGATGCAGTTCAGGCTCTTGGTCTCTCAAAGGCTCCCAATCCCTGCTCTAGAGTCTCTGGAGGGCTGCGGGTTGGACTGGAGGGGTTGAGGACTTGTATGATTTTTTAAAAAATACAATAGCATCTCCTTTCCTGCTGGTTTGTTTTCCCTTTGGAATCCATTAACATGAATTAGCTAGACTTACTTAGCTTTTAGAAGGGGATATTTACTAAGATGGCAGAGTAAGAACAATTAGAACCAATTCCTCTCTTCCCCCAAAGTTTGTACTTACAGAATTTAGGGGGTACAGGCTTAAGTGTAGAGAGAATGTTTGACAGAGGTGGGTAACATAGTCTCTAGTCACCAGAAGTCCTTATTTTCTGCACTGTGGGGAAAACCAGGCGAGAGTAGCTTATCTGCTGAGCTCTTTGTAGAGTCGCCAAGTCGCTTTTGGCTCCTGATGACCACACTTGGCTAGCTGCTCATGTCTCAGGTAGTCTTCTATAAAGTCCAAATCCTTCAACCCAGGGGGATGTGGGGATGGGGAGGGGGCCTCGGCTGCAGCTCAGTTCTCTCTCCCTGTCCCCTTCCACCAAGAGATTCCTTCTCAACGGCTTGGTCAGAATATAGGAACGTTGGCTGATTCTGACTCAACATTTGCCCCCAAAGGGTGCTGGCAGATGCTCCAATCTGATCCCAACGAGCCTCAGAAGGCAAGACCCAATCCCTCAGTCAATCTGAATTGACTTCCTAGGGAGGTGTCTAGACCTTACCTAGGACACTTGAGATGTAGTCTTACCTGACAGACATATCATGACATATCATGACATGACATATCATGAGGAGAGTTTTGTAGATTGGGACCACACATGTGAAAGGAGAGAAAGGGTGGTCTACACTTCCTTTTGTTGGGGCTGTTGAGGCAATTGCAACGAAAGCCTGTTTACAGAAACGTGAGTCATCATTTGCTGTTGTTGTTGTTGTTGATGATGATGATGATGATGATGAAATCCTTTGGAGGTCTAAGAATTGGAGGGAAGCTCCAGGCATGGAACCACTTAGCTTCATTATCCCCCCTCTCTTCACCTGATAAACTATGGCAAGTAAAAGGGGAGACCCTATTTATTAGAAGGCTCATAGGTTCACCCCCCCCCCCCCAGTTTCAGTTGAGCGTCTACAATCATGAGCTTATTGAAGAACAAAGAGTAAAAGATACCAGGAAGTTATGATGCATCCTCATGAGCTAGAAAGGTCATTTCCCTGGGGTGGGGGGAGAGGGAGGCAGTCATTTGTGGGAGCCTCAGGAGGCCAGGTGAAAAGAAAACAGAACCTCAGTGCAGAGAAATTCTGAACACAGCTTGAAATGAGCATTTTTTCCAGTTCCAAGCTCAAGTAGAGTGGACTTTCTTTCTTTCTTTCTTTTTTTTTTTTGGAAGTCACCTTGGGCCCTTTTCTCTCCTTGTTTAGCCTTAGAATTCATGATTTATGAGAAACAAACCAGAAGCAATTGCTTTGACACACAGACCTGGTCTCATCAAAGAACAAGAAGGTGTGCTAGGCAAGGAGACCTGACTCCTAATGTGAGGTCTGAGTGAACTCATGTCCAGAACTCCTACAAGTTGCTACAGCTCTCTTCCTCAGTTTCCCCATCTGTTAAATTAGGATAATGAAAAGAATTGGATTTGGGATTTCAATGGTATCCAGAACTCTATGGTAAGGAAACTTATATTTAGTTATTAGTGGACATCTTTGCAGCTTAAGACTCCTAGAGAGTTGCCTAGAGGGCTTAGAGGTCAAATGACTTGCTCAGGGTAACAGAGCCAGTAGGCAGTAGGTGGTGGACCTGAATTTATGTCTTCTTAGCCTTGGGTCTCACTGTTTATCTACTATAATAAGCAGCTCCTCATAAGGTTAATAAAGCCTAAAAAATTTGTTGTTAATATTTAGAAAACATTTCTAAAGATGGGATGTATTGATTATTTTTGACATACTTATTTGCTTAAGTTTTGGACAAATGCTTTTTAAAAAAAAATTATTTTTTTAAAAGCCTTACCCTCCATCTTAAAATTAATACTATGTATTGGTTTCAAGGCAGAAGAGTGGTAAGGGCTAAATAATGGGGATTAAGTGACTTGCTCAGGGTCACCCAGTTAGGAAATGTTTGAGGTCAGATTTGAACCCAGGATCTCCTGACTCTATACCTGGCTCTCAATCCACTGGGCCACTCAGCTGCTCCCTAGATTCATTTGTAAATGAAACATTCTTTATATTCTGTTTTATTGGTTAGCTATACTTGCATACATAATAAGCTTAAAAATGTTTACTTTTTTTCAATTACATATAGAAACAATTTTTGATCATCATTTTTTGACATTTAATGATTCAGATTCTCTTCCTCCCTCCTTCCCTCTTCAATCCTCCATAAATAGTCTGATATAATTTATACTAATGCTTTCTGGAATATATACATAAATATGTATATATATATATCTGTATATAAAATGTACTTATAATAGTTCCTGTCCTATGGTAACATGTGAGAACTGTGTTAATTTCTCTTGTATTTCCTGGTTCTTTGCTTTTGATGACCTAAAATATTTCTCTCCCTCAGACAAAACAAAAGCATGTTGAAAGCCTGAACCCTAAACTCTGGTAATTTTCCTTATATGGACATTCCGTTTGGTAACTTCCTGACTCAGGAAGTTTCCTGGACTGGATTTTACTCTTTTATCTTGTGACTTTTTTTCAAGAATTCCGAAGATAGGCTGCATTTCAAGAATGTAGAGCTCTGAAGCACTTCAAATCAATCAATTTGTCGGCAAGGACTTATTGAATTTAATTCCACTTATTGGAGGTATCAAAAACAGGCTAAGACGGGGCAGATGTCACTTATCCTCTCTATCCCCTCATTTAGCCTCTCATTTTGATCTGACATTCTTTCCATAGTCACCTTTCAAATGAATGGGCTTGCATTCCATTCTATAGTGTATATTAATTAATTGCTTATGTATTTGAGGTTTAACAATCAGGAATTTTCAGATTTCAATGAGAAAGTCTTTTTTTAAAGCCCAAAGAAGGAAAAATGATTTCCTTACTATTCTAGATTATTAATCAGGTTCTTGAACTTTTTGGGTTCAAGACCTTTTTATACTCATGAATAATTGATGTTATATTTATATATATATGCATATATATAATAATTTCTCCTCAACCCTACCAAGGAGCAAGTTTATTGTGTTAAAATTATTGATATTTACACTATTAGAAATGAAAACTTAGTATTATATGAAAAATACTTTTGATCGTGAAGAGTTCTTGAAAAAAACCTTCATTTGAAGAACTAGAGAAATATAATATATTGTTCTTAACTTTCAGTTATGTAGAAAACTGAGATGTCCACAGGATCTGAGATCATCTAATTCAATACACTAATTATTAAAATGAGTTAAGGCAGGACCAATGAAGTTAAATTACCTACCCAGGATCACATAGCATAAGGCAGAACCAAGATTTAAACCCAGAACCTAGATATAAAACCCAACTCCTATTCCAGAGCAATAGATACCAGGTTGGGGAACTTTATATTGGGAGGGTAGGAAGTATGAAAAAAGAAATTCATGGAAAAGGGGGAAGAATTATTGCAAAGGGACAGAGAATTAATATGTTTAACAAACATTTTCATGTTGTGGTATTTTTGCCTACCATAAAGCAGGCAAATATGTATCATTATTTTTAAATAAATAGAGGTTGATTAATAAAATACAAATTGATTTAAAAGCATTACTGAATTCCTGATGCTTTTTATCACTGCATTTTTCTCAATCAGCAGATACTGAAAGTGTAATTACTTTGTGAGGTACTAATTAAAACACCAAACAGACAAACCCTTACCTTCCATCTTAGAATCAGTATTATGAATTGGTTCCAACATAGAAGAGTGATAAGGGCTGGGCAATAGAGATTAAGTGACTTGCTCAAGGTCACACAGCTAGAAAATATCTAAGACCAGATTTGAATTTAGGACCTCCTGTCTCTAAGGCTGACTCTCAATCCATTAAGCCATAGAGCTGCTCCAGTATTAATTTTTTTTTTTTTAGTGTCAAAGGAAGAATTCATCCTCAAAAAACATTGAGACCTTTTGCCCTAGAGACCAAATTCAGTGCTCCCCAGGAATCCTGAAATGTGCTTTTGTTTGACCAAGCAAGTCTCTTAGAATGGGAAAAGTAGTTTGATGGTCTTTTAAAAAAAATGCAAAGTGATTTTGGGATGTGGTAATAATTTCACATAGCTCCACCTCTTTCTTTTCAGGATCTCAGGTTTTATATTAGGACTGGAATCTTTACTTTGAAGCAGTTCCTTTCTCAGCGGATCCCTTGTTGTAATTGTGGATCAGTGCCCATCAGCCCAGGTATTACTCACAGTGCTGTGGAGTTTAAGGATCCTTGATGGGATCAGGAATTATTCTCTCTGGGTTCTTTCCATGTTTTTTTTCCCTTCTGGAAAAAAGAAAGGAAAAGAAAAGAAAAGAAAAACAAAGAAGAGAAGAGAAAAGAAAAGGAGAGAAGGAAGAAAGAAAAGGAGAGAAAAAAAAGAAAAGGAAAAGAAAGAAAAATTCTACCTTTGAGGTAGAATTAGACATCACCTGTGTCCTATCTTACCAGATGCAGAAGGGGAGGATCCCAAGTTCTAGGGGGAGAAGTAGCTTCCCAGACTAAAGCTATTAATAATAACAGTTTCAGAGTGTGTAAGACCCGAGGCCAAGGAGACACAACGTTTCCCCCAACTCAACTTTCTGTAGACTCTGTGGCTCAAGAAGAAAGTTCTCTTTCTAAGGGAGAGCAAGTGAAAAAGGATGTCCGGCCATTGGCCAAGGCAACAGCACATGAACTCTTGTGAATGATGTGGAAGAGGCATGAAGGAAGAGAGATGATCATCTTCTATTTCAATGGATGGATCTTGATGGTAAACCTCTGAATGCCAGATGCAATTATAATAACCTAAATCCTCACTACCTCCTAGTGCCAGAAAACATACCCAGCCTGGGACAGTTGTGTGGTATTCAGCCACAAACTGATAAAGGTAGGCACTATGTAAGGTGGAAGCTCTTGACTTCCAAGCTTTCAGAAAGGGATGAAAGTATCCCCTGTAAAAATAATAAGTAGGAAAACACAGAAGATGGAATAGATTTATGGAACAGTTATCTTCAAATTTTGGTTTTCAGTCCTGGCTCAGTTGTGACCAACTTTGAGCCCGAGGAAGTATCTTATCTGAGGCTCAGTTTCTCTACCTGAATATGGTCAGGGATATGGAACTTTAGTTAAGCACCACTGATTCACAATCTCAATTAAATTCCTTATCATATACCTAATATGCAGTGTGAGGGAGTGGACAGAGCCTTCCAAGTTGAGAAGACCTGGATTCAAATCCTGTCCCTGAAAAATACTGGCCCCACGTCCCTGGACAAGCTCACTGAGCCTCTCAGGGCTCTTAGGCAATTTTCTGCAATTTAAATTTCAGGGTGGATATCATCAACCTGTTTCAGTAGAGAGAGTTTCCTCATTGGGAATGTATTTAATGTTATTAAATATTATTTATTTATTAGTTATTTAATAATGTTATTAAATGTGATTTAAAAATTATTCATTTTGATAAACATTTCCCAATTACATGTAAACATGTTTCACTCATTTTTTAAAAATTCTGAGCTCCAAATGTTCTCCCTTCCTCCTCTTTGAGAGGGCAAACAATTTGATATTAATTGTACATGTGAAGTCAAAGAATTTAGGAATGAATGAATGACAAAACATTCATTAAGCCCCTTCTATATGCCAGGACTTATGTCAAGCTCTGGGAATACAAATACAAAGATTAAAAAAAAAAAGGATAGTCCCTACCTACTAGAAACCAGCACATAGAAAGTATCTAATAGAGGAGTGGTGGCTGTGGGAAGTCATAGGAGTAGTGAGTACATTTATGGAGCAATTAGTTGACATATCCTTCCGGAGAATTGGAAATGTGGATTGGATTGGATGACTGCTCTCAGCAGGAAGTGGAGATGGTCACAGCTCTACCCTCTTAGGCAATCTTCTCTTGTGCACTTGGCTCTTCAAGAAAGCCCTCCTCTTGCAAAGGGAACATTGGTGCCCAGCCATTGGTCAACCCAACAGCAGATGCGGACTAACCTCTCCTCTTGGAGATGAAGCCCTGTGAATGGGTGGACCTGGTGGTGAACCTCCACAGGGCCTTCTGGAGAAAGTGTGATTATAACACTAAATCTTCTCAGTCCATTAGTGCCAAGGAACATGCCCAGGCTTAGCCGGTGACAACTGTGCTGTATCCATCAACAAATGGATAAAGCAGTATGGCGGGCAAATGACTGGGAGTGCAGTCTGGTAGTCTGGGGTCTGCTGGCCAGGGTGAATTATCTCACCAGTTGGGAGCACCAAGCCCAGACCAGGAGCTTAGCGTCCCATACCTAATCCCCCTGGCACACACATGCATGTTTATATTATATAATACAGATGTGTTTCACACATGGCTCCTAACTAATCTGCTACTCAATTAAAAAAAGATTGCTCAGACTGGGCTAGTCTCAAAGTCCCTGCCCTAACTGTCTCTAGGACTGAAAGCCTTGCCCTTTGCCCCTAGGGGATAGGGCAGTCTTCCTTCTGCTCTTTCTCCTGCTAAAGAAAGTCAATGATACTGGGGTAGGGACTCTGAAGCAAGACTAGGCTAAAGGTCCCTATAGATGCATGAGACTGCCCTGTTCTAGGAGTGAGTCTCTTCCTCCTTTGCTTTTGTATTGGCTACTCTTAAGAATCTCTTTCCTTTCCTTTCTTTTTCTTTTCTTTTCTCATTTCTCCTTTTCTTTTCTTTTCTTTTCTTTTCTCTTTTTTCTTTTCTTTTCTTTTCTTTTCTTTTTTTTTGTTTCTGTTTCTTTTCTTTTCTCTTCTTTTTTTGACTTCTTAGATGGCACAGTGAATAGAACTTGGGACCTGGAATCAGAAACACTCATCTTTGTGAGTTCAAATCTAGCCTCACACACTTACAAGTTGTATGACCCTGGACAAAATCATTTAACCCTGTTTGCCTCAGTTCTTCTTCTAGAAAATGAGCTGGAGAATGAAATGGAAAACTATTCTAGTGTCTCTGCCAAGAAAACCTCCAAAATGGAATTGTGAAGAATCAGACCTGACTGAAAGATGATGGAATGACGCTTACTGCGCCATACCCACTTCTGGCTTCCTAACTTTCCTTTTTCCTCTTGCCCTTCTGTCAGAGGAGTGGGAGCCTCCTTACTCCAAGAAATCTCACTCCTGTGCTGCTTCCAAGTTTAGTTCTCTTTTCTTAATGATCTTGGATGGCACCACAGCATTGGCATCCACCTGCTCATTAACATGGTGGTAGAAGATTGTGGCTGCCTCTGAACTGTTCTGGAGGCCACCAGCTCTCAGAATCAGCTCGTTAGCCTCTGGAAGTGGTTTGACTTGATCGCTTTTCGATATAGGACTGAGGAGGTTCCCCCCCTCCCTTTTGTTTCCTGAGGACACAGTGGGCAGAATACTGAATATTATATTTGGGGTGGGGAAGCAGTTGGCAGAAGACGGGGACCTTAAAGTAGCCTCAGAGGAAAAGGGTTTCTAGGATAATAGCATCATTTTCCCATAAGAGGTCTGAGCCAGTTAGATTGATCTGCAGATCTGTGGCTTCTCCATGTGTACCCTCTGGCTGGAGTCAAGCTTACCATGTCTGAACGTAGAGCTTATTTAAACACTTTGTACCTAGCCCTGTCCTTCAGTTCTGTTTTCAGAGCACAAATAGGAGTTACCTGGTAGATGATTAGGTGTGGAGGACGGGTCTGTCTAGGGGTCCTTGTCTCAACTAAGTCAAGGAAATCTGGGTCCAAATCATTTGGCACCTATTGGCCGTGTAACCCCGGGCAAGCCCCTTGGGGCTCCCTCCTATGTCGCTTATACCTTGCTCCCACTTGGGCCCTGGGCTCCTCATTAAAACTGCTGCTTCTTTCCACCAAGACTCCCCGAGGCCCTCTTTCGTCTCTCATTGGGATCATAAAGGACTCTCTATGTACAGGGAGCACTTATGGTGAGTCAATTGGTGCATGGCCTTCGGCTGTTTCATAAACAGTGACTGTCTTCACCCACGAGGAGCAGATGCCATTGGAGAGGACCTGGCTTTACAGGAAGCAGGAAGAGATTTCTTCCTTTTTTTGGGGGGGGGGGGGGAGAAGGGGAACAGGGTAAGGAACTGGGAATCAAGTACTCTCCAATGTGAGATAGAAGAGCTGGCCACTTTAAGCCTTGCAAGACTCAAGCTTTCAGAAGAAAATCCTAAAAAAACTAGAGTTTTTCTACATTTTAAATACTTGTTTTCATAAGTAAAGTGATGACTGTGTGAACTCAATTCTTACTTAGACAAGGAGTTTATGGGATTGGTTTTAATTAATAGGCACTTAATGACATCTACAATGCCAGGAAGAATGAAACAAACAAACAAACCAGAAAAGGATTTGTTTGCTTTTGAAGCTTTAAAAAATGGATTGAAAATAAACAGGATATTTTAACTTTTTGTAGACAATATCACTCCTTCATAAAGATTGGACTAAATAAAAGTGGACTCTCAAACTTCCAATGTCTGGAGGATAATGAGGACAATGGTCTTCTAAGTCCTGTACTGGGGACCAGGGCATCCAAAAAAACCAAAATTAGCCCTTGCCCTCAAGGAGCTTACATTTTAATGATGGAGGCCTATGTAGAAGAGCGAGAGCTAATTTATATTAACCCATGGTGTTGACAAGGCCAAGCATGATACACTGTTCCTGAAATCAGAGGACCTAGGTTCAAATCCCTTCTGTTATTATCTGCATGATCACCTTCCCTAAACCAAAGTTTAGGGGCAGCTTGGTGGTTCAGTGGATAGAGTATAGTTGGGAAGACCTGAATTCAAATTTGACATCAGACACTTACTAGCTGTGTGATCCTCAGCAAATCACTTAACTCTGCTTGCCTCAGTTTCCTTATTTGTAAAATGAACTGGAGAAGTAAATGACAAACCACTCCAGTATTTTTGCCAAAAAAAAAAATGGGATCAGGGTTATGAATCAGATATGACTGGAACAACAAAACAACAATAAACTCTTAAATACTCTGATCTGTAAGGCCACACACTAGTGGCCTTTTCCCCTCTAGATTTGTGGTCTTATGAATTCTCATGTACACTAATTGCTTTTCTTCTGCTCTTAATTCTGCCCTCTTAAATTTATATGCACTTTAAATGTGTGTAGTTGAGCCAAAGATTAGGCAAGTGTGTGGTACACAGGTCCTACCGATTGTAGATCATCTTAAAGATAGTAAAGATGCTATTTGTGTATTTGTACAATTATTGATCTGGTCAGCTTACAAATTGAAGAAATAGAAGGCTTATAGTGTCATGAAAGGACCTCAGAGACCTTGTAGTTCACCATCTTTTAAAAAATGTTTGTTGTTGAGTTATTTCTGTCATATCCAACTCTTCATGACTCTATTGGGAGTTATCTTGGCAAAGGTATTACAGTGGTTTGCTATTTCCTTCTCCAGCTCATTTTCCAGATGAGGAAACTGAGACAAACAGGGTTAAGTGATTTAACTAGAGACACACTTAGAGTTCTGAGGCCTCAGTTTGAGGTCAGCGAGTCTTCCTGACTCCATGGCCCACTCTCTATCCTCTTTGTTAAAGGGAATTTTAAGTGACTTGTCTGAAGTTATAGATAAAAGTATCAGAGGTTGTAGTTGAACCCAAGTCATCAAAAGACCCTACTAGATTTAGAGCTGGCAAGGACCTCAGAATACATTTAATTCAACCTCTTCATTCCCCCCCCCCCCCAAGGAATGAACAATAGCACCTGGAAAGAATGAGTTCCTCAGTTCCATTTTCATGGCTCATATAGGAAAACTTACTCCATATATAATTAGGACAGAGAGAGAATTCTCTGTTGCTAAGAAAAAGGACATCTATAGTTTTTACTTTAATGTTGATGACCTCTAACTTTCCAGTCTTTGGATGAATGACATTTCGACTCCTCTTGCATCTTTCTGCTTCATCTGTGATTAGTATCTTCAACAGAGAAGTGGGATAAATCACAGATCTATGTATTCCTCTATCAAATAGTATAGCACATTAAAAACTAATAAACTCCTAAATCTGCAAGGCTCTAAGCAAATCAAAAAGAGAACAAAAAGGAAAAAACTGAATGATGAGTCTTTTTTTCAGAGGCAACAAACAGGCTTGGAATGCTACCCAGGTGCTTGCCAGGCAACTAGGCTTTATCCAACCCTATACAATTGCAAAGCTGCACCTTCGGTATGCATGGATACCATTACTACCTAATCATTTCCTTCCTTTTCTCCTTAAATGGGCTTTTCAGTAAGGCACTGAAAAATGTGACTAGCCACAAGCAAACTGCTGCTGACCAGAGTGGTGGCAAACAGAACTGGTCTATGTTTCATCTGGGCTGTTTAAATATTCTACATTGCCAGGTAAAAGGAATAAAAGACAGCAAATCAGAAAAGTATCTGTTCGCTTTCAGAGCTCTAAAAATTTGATGAAAAAAACAGGATATTTTAACTTTCTGCAAGTAATAGCTTTCATAAAGGTTGGATTAATAGTAGACTCTTTAGCCTTTAATGGCTGGAGACTAATGAAGATCATAATAAATTTTATTTAAACCCTTACCTTCCATCTTAGAATTAATACTGTGTATTAGTTCCAAGGCAAAAGAGTGGTATGGGCTAGGCGATGGGGGTTAGGTGACTTACTCAGGGTGACACAGCTAGGAAATGTCTGAGGTCAGTTTTGAATTCATGAAGATAAGTCTTCTTGATTCCAATTCCAATGCTGTATCCATGTAGTCACCCAGCTATCTCTGGAATCAGGAAAATCTGAGTTCAAATCTGACCTTGGATGCTTACTAGCTGTATGGTCCTGGGCAAGTCACTTTACCTCTATCTTAATCCCCTGGAGAAGGAAATGTCCAACTAATTCAGAGTCTTTATCAAGAAAACTCCATGGGCAGTATTGGTGTGCTATGGTGTAATAAAATGGATACTGAGGTTTCTATTGTAATTAAGGGGATACTGGTGTGACTAGAGAGATACTAGGGGAAATCTGAGGCTGTCTACCAATTCCCTAGATGACTAATTGATTAATATTTTTCCTTCCCTCCTCCTCCCTCAATACCTCTTTTTACCTCCCACTTCTGAAGCCTTTAGCTTTGCCCCCCCCCCCCCCCCGCCCCTCCTTCCCAGAGTGGACTATGAGGTTTAGAGAAAATACTCTTTCTTTCTTTCTCAAGTAAGGGGGTTTATTGGGAAAAACAGGACAAGGATGGAAGATGAGGTGAGAGAGATGGGGTTATCCCTAGTCTATAAGGAGGGTTGGAAATGTCAGTCCTGTCACAGCTGTGACACAAAAGTCTGTCAGGGAGATGGAAGGATAACTGTTTAATTTTCTTCCTTCTTCCTTCAAACTCAAGTCTCAGAGACACCAATATCTTCTTCACCACACTCAGCCACCAGCCAAAAGTTAGTTCACAAATTTCTTCCTTAGCTCCTCAAACCACACTGGTCCCTCAGCCTAGGACAGAAGCTAACAGGGGTCCTGTTCAGAACTTCTTCCCCATTCAGCCTGACTTGGCTTTCCAACTATCTTTCCTGGGAACATTCTATTTGGAATGTTCTTTTTTGATTGACAGCTGAGGTCCTTTACTTTGTGTTGCATGCTTGACTTGTCCTGCAGATTCTCTCTTTTACAATGGTCCCCAGGGTCAGGAATAGTGAGACATGACTGAACAACAACTCTCATAGTGTTAGAAAAAGCACCGGAAGATAGTGAGGGCTAGATATAGCCTTAACAAAAAAAGAAATATCAATAATACTGTGGATTTGAAATAGAGAAGGAGAGTCAGAGGACTTGAATTTGAATCTTTGCTACCTGGCAAGCTATTTTCCTTTCTGGATGGGCCTCCATGTCCCTAATAACTAGCATTTAATATAGGGCTTTCAGGATTTCAAAGTGTCTTTTGTGCATTCATATTTGAACCACACAATCACACTCTTAGGCAAGCACCATGTGGGTAATCTTCATTTTACAGAGGAGGAAAGTGAAGCTCAGAGAAATTAAATGACCTATTTGTCACCATATATAGCTCATCTGAATCCAGATCTCGCTGCTTCCAAGTCCAGCACTGCATCCACTGTTGTTGTTCAGTTCCTGTTCAGTCATGTCTGACTCTTTGTGACTGTTTTGGGTTTTCTTGTCAATGATGCTAGAATGGTTTGCCATTTCCTTCTCCAGCTCATCTTACAGACGAAGAAACTGAGGCAAACAGGGTGAAACGATTTGTCCAGGTCCCATTGCTAATAATTGTCTGAGGCTGGATTTTAATCCAGCAAGAGGAGTCTTCCTGACTCCAGGCACAGCGCTCTATCTGCCAAACCACTTAGCTGCCCCAACTCTATTTACTACACCATGGGTAAAATGAAAGGGGTGACACTGTGTGACCTGAGGGTCTCTTCCACTTTTAAATTATTCTGTTCATTTGTTGCTCCAATTGCTTTGACTCCTTGTCATCATTTTGATGCTCTTCTAGAATCTTAAGCATGTCAGTACTCTGGGGAAAGTGGTGTGTGAGAAAGCTTGGTCTGACAGCCAGTGAGTGGGTTGGTTTGGGTGAGGGTGTGTGACTACAGATAGGTAGACCATGTAGGAGGCTGTTGCAATAATTCAGGTGTGAAGTGATGAGGGCTTGGAGGAGAGTGAGAGAAGTGGGAATAGAAAGTGAGAGACAAATTCCGGAGACATTTCAAAGGGTGAATGGCAAACCTGGAAGACAGATTAGTCATGCCAAGTACCTCATTAAAAACTGCCAAAAAATAACTGAAGAGTTACATCTCTTTGCCTTTCCTCCCTCCCCCACATAGGCAAACTACCTGACTAGACTACTGGCAACACCAGTTGGGTTGCTGCCATTGGACCCTTCCTTCTTTCTCAAAGTAAATTTAGTCTTCAAATTTGCTCTGAGACACTTTCTAGTTGTGTGACCCTGAGCAAGTCGCTTAACCTGGTTTGCCTCAATTCCTCGTCTGTAAACTGAGATGGAGAAGGAAATGGAAAACCACTCCAGTATCTTTGCTAGGAAAATCCCCAATGGGGTCATGAAGAATCAGACACAACTGAAATGACTGAATGACAACCAAAGGCCTTAGTCACTGTACTGCATTCTCAGAACTTGTGACACAATGTAAAGATTTCTGGTTTTAGCATCAGAGAAGACCAAATTTCAAATTCTGGTCTTGCCACTTATTAGCTAAGCAAGTCATGCCATCTCAGCCTCAGTTTCCTCACCTGTGACAAGAAGGGCAGCTAGGTGCGCTCTTTGTGGTGGCCAAAAATTGGAAAATGAGGGGATGCCCATCAATTGGGGAATGGCTGAACAAGTTGTGGTATATGTTGGTGATGGAATACTATTGTGCTCAAAGGAATAATAAAGTGGAGGATTTCTATGTGAACTGGAACAACCTCCAGGAAGTGATGCAGAGCGAGAGGAGCAGAACCAGGAGAACATTGTACACAGAGACAAACACACTGTGGTATCATCGAACGTAATGGACTTCTCCATTAGTGGTGGTGTAATGTCCCTGCACAATCTGCAGGGATCAAGGAGAAAAAAAACACTATCCAAAAGCAGAGGACAAACTGAGGGAATAGAAACACCAAGGAAAAGCAACTGCCTGACTACAGTGGCTGAGGGGACATGACAGAGGAAAGACTCGGAGCAAACACTCTGATGCAAATACTAACAACATGGCAATGGGTTCAAGTCAAGAACACATGTGATACCAGTGGAATCACACGTTGGCCACGGGGGGTGGGAGGGAGGAAAAGAAAATGATCTTTTTCTTTAATGAAAAATGCATGGAAATGATCAAATAAAATACTATAAAATTAAAAAAAAAAAAGAAGGGCAGCTAGGTGACCCACTGGAGAGTGTTGAACTTGGAGTCTCAAAGACCTAAGTCAGACATTTATTAATTGCTTGACACTTGGTCATGTACCTTAATCTTTTTTACCTTCAATTTCCTCATCTGTAAAATCAGGTTGTTTAGTTGTTTCTGACTCTTTGCATTTGGGGTTTTCTTTATCATTTCCTTTTCCAGCTCATTTTATAGATGAGGAACTGGGCAAACAGGGTTAAATGACTTGCCCAGGATCACACGAATAGGACGTATCTCCAACTCAATTTGGACCCCCATCTTCTTAACTTCAGGTCCAGCACCTACCTCCCCCTAATAAGAAGGGACCAACTAAGTTCTGAGGTCTCTTTGAACTATAAATCTGTATGATTATATGACTAAGTGATTTCCAAGTTCCCTTCCAGATCTAAATCCATGATTCTTGATTAATTCCTCAGAAGCTTTCCAATGAAACTTAGCTTTCTCTTGAAGACATCACATTTCTTAGAATCCTCTCCAATGATGATTATTCATCTCACCACTTCTTCACTTCTCCCTCCCTGTCTACAAAAAAGGAGGGGAGAATGGCATAATTGCAGACCTAGTCATTAAAATTTAGCTTCTGTTTCTTTTTGTTTAAAGTTCTCTCTATCTTGTTTATATCCTTGTCGCTGTTGTCTATGAATCACTCTCCTTTCCAATAAGTTCAGTTCATGGCTAGAAGTCTTCTCTGATGTAATTGGAAAACTCTTTCATACTCTGGTCTCCTAGTTACTTATTCAACAAGCATGATATTTTTCTTCAATTTATCCCATATCTGCAAGAAGTACCTTAGGTGAGATCCTCCACATGTGCCCTCCCAGTTCAACTGAATTTATCCAATGATTCATTTCCTAGTTTCTACTCAAGAAGGAAGAGATTAAGACTGTGGTCCTAATGCTAATTCTTCAGCTGCCTGATCATTCTAATGCTACCTTTACTTTTAGAATGATAGGGTTTATTCTCAATAGAACTGAGAATACTTAGAGAAAAAAATTGGCTAGAATTCTTAGGAAAATGTGGCATTATCTAAAGGTTATTCAGAAAATACTTTTTGTTTTAATCTTTGTTGAAAAATCTTCCTAAAATGTCAGGCTATTTTCTTGCCTTTAGTGGGTATAGTATACAGAATTTGAGATTTTGTTTGTTTGTTTGGATTTTGCAGTGTATTTTGAGGTTTGATTCATAATTCTGGCCATCAGATATAATTGCATTAGGACTAAGTATAGATGATGGCAGAAATAGCTTGAGAGTGCTCTTTTGAAACATATTCTTGTAATAATATTTTCTTATCTTTTTGTTAGTGTGTAGTGTCGGAAAAACAGGTTCTTGTTATCTAAAGATTTTATGTAGGTTCTAGTTAATCAAGGTATGTGAGTATATATATTTTGTTGTTTTGACCAAGTATCTCTTCACTGTAGAGTACTCACAGAGGAAACTCCATTCACTGGTGCAAATAATTGACTCATTCCTAACTTAGTTGAAGTGGATTTCCTGGGGTTGAGATGAAGTGACTTGACTTAAAGTGACTTGTACCTCAGGCCTTCCTAGTTCTAAGGTTGATCTATATAGAGTAAGCTTCCCTCCATCCTTCTTTTCCTCTTTGTATAGTGATGCTAATAATTCTTCTTATCATCTGAGAATTTCTGGGACATCCTGGTCAAGTTTTTTTAGTCTTGTCATTTGATTTGATTTTTTAATTGAAAATTTTTATGGATTTGTTTTCACTTCCCCTTCATTTCTAAATAGACCTTTCCCTCTTCTTTTCCCAAGAGAGCTGCTCCCTATAATAAAGAATAAAAAGGGGGGGAAGCAATTCAGCAAAACTATACAATATATCAATGGAACCTAATAGCATATACAATGTTCTATACCCATGGTCCTCCACTTTGCAAAGAAGGGAGAGAAGTGGATTTTCTTATGTCTACTTTTTGATCAACCTCAGTCATAATTGCATAGCATTCAGTTTTGTATCTTTTATTCTTTCCACTGAAGTAGTTGTAGTCATCAGATGTATTGTTTTCTCAGTTCTCCTAGATTTATTCTGCATTAATTAATGTTTTCCCATTTTATGGTGCAATAATATTCCATTTCAATCAATGTTTTTTTTTTTTTAATGGATAGATACATAGGTAGAGAGTAGAGCCTAAGGAACTTAAGGTCAAGGGAAACAATCTAGGCTGAAAAGGATGAGTTTCCAATTTGTCCCAGATAAGAACTCTCTTTTGGAAATCTATAAAAACAGGAGACTTGCTTATAAGAGAAGTGTTAGGAAACTATCTTCAGCTTCACAATCTTGTAAAGATCCCCAAAAGAGAATTCAACAAACATTTATTGTCTACTATTTTCAAGACAAATTAATAGTCTGAGGAATTGATTGAAATATCAATAAACAATAACCTCTGGTAGTGTCCTACCCACAGTTCTGGAATGAAGAATATTTGCTAATTACTTTAGCTAAACAACTCTTGGAAATTAGGGCACCAGTGGCTGAGAGTTGACCTGACCCCTGAACACATATGAAATAGGAGTCTTACTCCACGGGTCCTTGGGTGTGTAAATTGAAGGCCATTGGAGCTTGGCGCTAATTGACATTCCTGTTATACTGCGGGATGCAAAAAAATTAATCTCTTTCCATTTGATTGCACTAGGAGTAATAGCTGAAAACGAGGACATTTGCACATCTGAGGATTTTTTTTAATTTTTCAAAATAAACCTCATGGTGTTTATATTAGTTTAGAAGAATCTCTTAGTCTAAAAGGAGACAATGAATTGTCTGAATTAAAGACAATCGTTACATTTCTCAAAAGCAAGTAAGATGAAGGCGAATTTAGATTTCTGGGTGATTTTACAACCCAAGGTGCATTGTTCGATGCTACTGTGAAAGTTACAAGCCTGCTTTTCTTCCCTCCTGAGTGAAAATAGAAAAGAATAATGATACTCTGGGCCAATTCAACTTTAGGAAAGCCATCTTGGTAATCTTATTAGCATCCTGAGGGGGAGAAAGACCACAGTTTGATTACAAGTCATGGAGTGCTATTTTTAGTTAATGCAGTCTAGGATTTGCAGCACACCTTCTTTATTTCTTAGGGGCTCAAAGCAGTTCTACATACCGACGTCCTTGCAACATCCCTACTGAGTAGGTAAAACTAGATATTTTCTCCCCTTCACAAGGAAGATTGAATACAGAATGGCAATGTTGATACTTGGAAAGGTCCACAATCTTATTGCCATATACATGCTTGTCTCAGTGAAGACCGTTTTGTCTGACAACCATATTTTCCTATAAATCCTCCATGAAATATCCCAGAGGCTTGTGGGTACCACAATAGCCTACTCAGGTCATTGTTCTCTCTCTGTCTCTTTGTCTGTCTCTGTCTCTGTCTCTCTCTCTGTTTCTCTGTCTTTCTGTCTCTGTCTCTGTCTCTGTCTCTCCTCTCTTTGTCTCTGTCTCCGTCTCTCCTCTCTTTGTCTATCTGTCTTTCTGTCTCTCTCTCTGTCTTTCTGTCTCTGTCTCTCCTCTCTCTGTCTCTCTGTCTCTCTTTCTCTCTCTCTGGTTGCACAATTAACTTGCTTGCTTTTCTGGTTATAGTTTCAATGCTATTATGTACTTTTTGCATGTAAGGTATATTTGGGAATATGCTGAATGTGCTTATGTCCATTATTTATCTTTCTATTTTTTTTAAACCCTCACCTTCCGTCTTGGAGTCAATACTGTGTATTGGCTCCAAGACAGAAGAGTGGTGAGGGCTAGGCAATGGGGGTCAAATGACTTGCCCAGGGTCACACAGCTGGGAAGTGTCTGAGACCAGATTTGAACCTAGGACCTCCCATCTCTAAGTCTGGCTCTCAGTCCACTAGCTGCCCCCTTTCTATTGCTTTTTGAGAGATTTTTCATTTTAATTCTCTCATGCTTTGAAATTTAGGGTTAGGGTTAGACTTGCCAATAGTTGGCATCACTAGAAGCATGGAATGTAAGAAAACTGGGCTCTCTGGCTTCTTGTGTTCTGGGGTTTCATAGTATGAAAGGGATACTGAGCAAGGCTACAATCCAGATTTAGGTAGTATAGAAATACATCTAACATGTAGAGTCTGTTGGATATGGTGATTGAGATATGGCAGTGCCAAGTCTGAAGGGCACTGCCTTTGTGGCCTGGCTCCTTTTATTTCCTCAGGTTACCAGGAAGCAAGTCTGGAGGAGAAAAAAATTAGACTGTCTTACAGAGTGGGGACCAGAGTAGATATTGTTTCTGCTCTATATGGTATAGGAATAATCTCTGGAAATGTATTAAAAGAAAAAACAAAACCCTGGCTTTGCCTCTAGTTTCCTGACTTAACCTCTCCAAGCCTCAGGACCCTCATCTAGAAAATGAAAATTAGACTAGATCATGTCTAAGGATCAAAATTAGATTAGATTAAAATGTAAGGATCATACCACAGAGCCATCAATTTAGAGCCTGAAGGGACCTTGGAAATCATCTAGTCTAAACTTCTCTTTTGTTCTCTTTGTTCTCATCTCTAGCATTCTGAGATTCCTCCTGTTGCCACTGTTGCTGTACTCTTGTCTGACTCTTCAGGACACCATTTTTTTTTTTGGCAAAGATACTGGAGTGGTTAACCATTTCCTTCCCCAGCTCATTTTATAGAAGAGGAAACAGAGGCAAACAGGGTAAGGTGACTTGTCCAGGATCTAGTAAGTATCTGAGGTCAGATTTGAATTCAGAAAGAATTATAATAGGTCTATTCTTTGTGATGGATTCTCAATGCTAATTGTAATAATTTTTATGCCTATTTAGTATTTTGAAAGGGTTTGTCCTTAGTTGTTCTAAAGCACTTTTATGATGGCTGAGATACATAGTCTTCTAAATGTCACACTAAATGACCTTTTCTCAAATCTCACTCTTCTAGATCTCTCCATAGATTGTTGTTGGCTACCTTCTCCTTGATATTTTTCTAGTCACTCAGGTTGGCAACCCCAGTATTCTCCTCATCACCTCATACTCAGACATACCTTATTGCCAGCTCTTGCAATTAATTCCTCCACAATTTCTAATACATGTTCGCTTTTCTCCACTTAAACAGTCACCACCATAGTGCAGGCTCTTATCACCTCTTACCTAAACTATTACAATAGCTTTTCGATTGGACCTTCTTCCCTAAGTCTCTCCCCACTTCAATTCTATCTTTTAGACAGCTGCCAAAGTCATTTTCCTAAAGTGTTGGTTTTCCCATATCACACCTTACTCAGTTAACTCCAATGAATCTCTGCTACCTAGAGGAAGGGTCAGCTAGGTGGTGAACTGGATAGAATGCCAGGCCTAGAGTCAGGAAGACTTATTTTTGTGAGTTCAAATCTGCTCTCAGACGCTTACTATCTGTGTGACCCTGGGCAAGTAATCGAACCCTGTTTGCCTCAGTTTCCTCATCTGTCAAGTGAGCTAGAGAGGAAATGGCAAACCACTTCATTATCTTTGCCAAGAAAACCCCAATTGGGGTCACAAAGTATCTGACACAACTGAAAAACAACTGCACAGCAACCTTGAGTATCAAATAAGTCCTCTGTTTTGCATTTTAAATTCTTTACAACCTAGACTCTTCTAGTGTTTCTATTCTTATTACACTGACTCTACAGTCTCCTGTATTGGTCTATTTGTTGTTCAGGAATTTGCATTCAGGTAAGATGAGAACCTCTAGTGTGAGGACTCATCAAGCTCTTTTCAGGGCTGTTCATTCATCTTTGGTGTCCACCTTTCAAACCTAGCTCTCACTTTTAGCTTCAAGAAGCTATAGTATGTGCAATGATCACACCCTAATAAAACTGTCTCAATATGCACCTAAGCCATGTTGATAGTAACCAACAAACCTTAGTCCTATCAGTGAGGTAGAGGGATGTCTACCTCAAGCATGTGAAGACTTCCCCCAGCAGGATGGATGGATGAGAATAATTTGTTCCAACCACCTTGAAGGCAGCTGAAGCAAGAACTATGGAGTGCCTAGAGCTTGGTCAGACATTAAAGACACTGATCAATCACTGCATCCTGGACCATCATGGCCCTGACTTCGGTCCTGCCACTGGACTTGGATAACTCTGAAAGAGAGAGTAAGGCTTATGACTTTGAGTAACTCTGCCAATCCAATTCAATTGCAAGAAACTGGAGGTGAAAATTTAGGCCTTTTCATACTCCATTGTTTTATGAAAGTCTTTGTATTTCATTGTATTTTGCTGGTTGTTTTATTTACGATTTAATTTGGTTGGTTTTAAGTTCATATATTAATCTGATCAATACTATTTGGTTACACTGAATCATTTTAATCTACTGTGTTTTAACTATTAGATACATTTTGTCACTTTTCCCTCATAACTACTGAACAAAATATTGTGTGGCGGTAGTAGTCTCTCGGTAACCGAGGATGATGATTGTCTTTGTGCATTTTTGTGCACAAAGACACTTGTGCATGAAGATTTAAGTGGAAAAGTTGATGCACAGAGACAGTCCCACTCTCTTGGCATTGGAAGCCTGGGTCCATTGGCACAAAAAATCGTTACACTTGGAGATTTCCTCAGCTGCATTGAATGGCCGGGTTGTCTTTTGTGCTCCAACACGCCCTAAGCACTCCACAGTGCTTTGCTGCATCGCCATCTCAGCTGTTGAACCTTCTTGTTGGTTTCTTCTGCCTGTTCTGCTGAAAACAGTCTTCACATGCTGGGTGACCAAAGGGGTCACCAGGGGTCGATGACCCGATGGCTACCGTCACAAGGTTTAGCCGGCCTGTCGAAGCCATTGCCTGGGGTGTGGCTGCTGCCACATGCTAGAAGCTACTGGAAGCCACAAGTGAGAGCTGGGTGTCAGGTGAGGGTCAGAGGCTGGAGAGCTGCCCTAGGAGGGCACGACAAACCCTCCATACCAAAGATATTACTCTTCCCTGAGCACCCCATACACCCCAAATATTGTAAAATATTGTAAAAGCCCATAACCAACTTTTTCTTCCATTTTGGCTTTGTTAAATTGTCCCATAGGTGATGATGGACTCTGTCAACCTGGTTAACAACCTTTAGAGAATTTAAAGATCTAAACATCTCAATTTGATTTTAAGGAGTCTTTAGACATGAATTTTAGATTTTTCCCCCAACAACTCTGATGGATCATTTTGCTTGCCTCTGAGTTATTTGTGACAAGAGGTAAAAGGATCCATTTTAGTAGCACTATTAAAATCCCCCCCGTCACATTTGTAAAAATGTGAATGGTTGGGTTATAACAGTCACATGCCAAAGGAGCTGGGAAGTTGATCCCAGAGCATGGTACCCCTGGATGGCTCCCAAGAGGGAGCATCTCTCATTTGTAACTCTTCTGCTTATTCTACCCTTCCACCAGAATGATCTAGATTCTTGGTGACATTTTTAGACCCAGTATCAACAGTATAGAGGTTTGGTCTTTTCTAGACTCCTCTGCCACATTTTTGTAATGATGGCAGTAATAGATTAAAAAAAATATCTCAGTCAAGATTGAACGATTGCTACACTTGAAAAACTTGTGACAAGTATCCATTAACTTTTAATGTCATATAGCAGATTCATGTAAAATATGAGGGTGGGTTTGTTTGCTATTGTCATTAAATGGGCTATTATAACTTTGGGGATTTTGATACTTCATGAATGTGCATTACATTCTGTACTCCTGTTCTTTATAAAAAAACTGTTAGTGGATCATGGCCAGTTTTGAAAAGGAAATGGATCTCCTTTTTGGGGGTGAGAAACCTTTGTATTATACCTTTACTTAGCTGACACAGTGTGTCAATGATTGTAAGCTATATATTTTTTATTTTAAAAACTTTTTATTATTGTTTTTGCTTGCATGTGCAATATACTATTTCAGTTTTATTTTTTCTCTCCTTTTTGTATTTGAAGCACATGTCTACAGCATTGAGAAGATTTTTCTTAAGCTTTTTTGATATTTCAGTAATATAATTTTAAAATACATTTGCTCTAATGTCCACGCATACCCCAAAAACTTTAGATTATAAAAATGATGCCATTGATTATTTGAAAAAATTATGGGACTTTGCTTAATGATTCTGTCTGATTCCAGGAAAAGGGAATACAAAAAAGAGCCATTTCACAGTGCTAAAGAAGTACAAACCTAATTGCATAGTGCCAATTGAACACAAGGTCAAAAAAGACCAAACCAATCCAGGTAGGATTGATGAACTTCTAAGCCAACACGAAAGGACTTGTACCTGGTGTGAGACTCGAGGTTGAGTTGCTTGACATATGTTAAGATGCAGGATGCCTTGTATCCACATTCTTTGTGAAATACTCACAGACAAGTATTGAAATTTGGCTATCATCTTGGCTCCCCTTATCCCTGAGATTGAAGGCAAAATCATACCAGGGAATGACACTTCCCTATCACACAAAATTCTAGTCCTTTTTTCTCTCTTATAGTATGGCAACTTCCTGTAGTCTTGGCTGCAAAGGGGTAAGTGAAATATTACTGCATTTGTCCTACAGACTTGTGGGATAGAAATTACTTTAATTGGGCCCTGATTCAAGGACCTGTTATAGGTTTATTTTCCTTTACTTAGAACTTTTTCACATAAGACTTTGATAGTCTATATTTCATCCAGCAGTTATCTTTTCTCTTTTATTTGGATTTATTTTGATGTTTTTGGTGTCTCTTGCCAATTGATTCATATACCTCACAACTCAGCCATGCATCCCTAAGTGATCCCTATATTTTTCAAACCCTCTTCAGGGGGAAATGTATTATTGTTATTCTAAAAAGCAAAGTTTAAATTCTTTTGAGAGTAATTTTAAGATAAGAAACATGCTACCTCTCCAAATCCAGAAAGTGAACTCTTTGGAGAAGGCATCATGAAGATGCCTCCACAGACCACACACTATACCAGAAGATCCAGAGTGAACTTTGGGATGAGGTGATTTGAACTGTGTGGGGTTGAATGCATTTGTTTTTGTATGTATACTCTTATGCTGAAAGGGACTGCCCCCTAACTGGCTTTTTGTCAATGTGCCTAGCAATCATTGGTTTTGTTCTCTTTTCCTCTTATCCTCAAATTATTGTAATTTCAAAGTTGGTTATGTTTACAAGATCCATTGGAGAGACTAGTCCTCCATGGATCTCAGGGGGGAATGTATAATTGAAAATATGCTACACTAAAAAAGAACTACATTTCCTGGGAGCCCACTGACTTCCTGTCCTTATGTACTTCCTGTAGACAGGGGATATTAGGTGGAGATGTGGAGGGTCCCACCCTCTCTTTGGCCCTGTTGTTGAGCATGGCAGTGGTGAGTGGGGATTTTGAAATGGCTAATCAGCCATGGGCACATGATCTTTATTTTGCATCCTCTTTATTCCTTGATTTCTAATGATCATTAATAAATCTCCTAAATATGTTATTTTTATTATTGAGATTTAATTTTAACTTTTATAGCACTTAAATATATAATGGATGGATGGATAGATGGATAGGAAGCTGGTTACTTTTTCTTTACTCTCTAGACCTTGCAGTTTTACTCACTTATAGGCATCCTTTCTCCTTAAGTCGTCTCAACCAAAATAATTCAATTACTCTTCTGTGACACAAGCCAGTTTTCTTTAAGTAAAATTTTAATTAAATTAAATTTTTGTTATCATACAAAACACATTTCCATTTTGGCCATTGTTGGAAGAGCACACTCATGCAAAACTGAACCCTCCAAGTAAATCATATATACACGGATGTGAAAGGCAGTATGCTTTAATCTGCATCCATCCAATTCCAACAATTCTTTCTCTGGAGGTGGATAGCATTCCCCATTATAAATCTTTCAGAATGGCCAAGTTGTCACAGATAATCATCATTCAAATTTGCTGTCATTGGGTACAATGTTCTCCTAGTTCTTTTTATTTCACTCTGCATCAGTTCAACCAATTTTTTTCACCTTTTCTTGAAATCATCTTGCTTATCCTTTCTTATAGCCAGGCCATTATTTTCAAGTCTGTTTTGTAATCTGATCATTCAGAGAAAGAACGCCAGAGCAGAAGTCAGAAGAACTAGATTCCAATCTTGTCTTTCCCACTTATTGCCTGTGCAATCTTGGATAAATTACTTTTCCTCTGGGGTCTTAGTTTTTTGTTGTTGTTGTTGTTGTAAAATGAGGAGGTTGGCTATATACCCTCTAAGTTCTCTTTTGGGTCTCAATCTATGACAGAGAGTTTTCAGTCTTTATATAACTTCACATCTTTTGGATAAGAAATGAATTCCTGTGGCCAGAATCTATACTCAATATTTTCAGAAAGGTGTTGTTAAAAAGTCATTTGACTACATATTCACCTTTTGGAATTATTTTGCATACATACCACCCCTTCCCAAAGCACAATTTGCCCTGGAGAGGAATGTTCTTTAAAAATAATTTTAAATCACAAATGAATTTTTAAAATTACTCCTTGATGCCCTGCCTTTCTCTTTGTCTCATTTCCACCCTTTAATGAATACTTTTAATTTAATTGGGACATGGTTGGGGAACCACACAGTCTGTAGGGATCCGGAGTATATGCATACTCCCTTCAGATCCCTTTGGCTCCTGTTTTCATGTTTCCCTTTACTTGGCCCTCCTGTATTCAACTTTACTGATGGCCATGAAAGGCTCTAAGTGCTCTTTGAGCTGGCAGACCCAAGGAATCTGCAGCCATATTGGCTATTTGTTTGCTCAGGGCCAGAGAGGACACAGAGCTTCTCTGTGATGGAGACTTTGTATTGTGTCACACCCAATCAGATGTTTCAGACACTCACAGCCTTGCCTTGGGGCTTCCAGCTGTGGTAATGTAAGCTTCCAGAAGTCAGGGAAGGCTTTCAGAGAGTCCAAAGCAATCAGAAGGGACAGAAGAGAATGGGAGACAGAGGCAATTTGGAAAGAGATAATGGAGACCAGAGCAGGAAATGGAAAAAAGAAGATACAGGGGAGAAGAAACTAGCCCAGTTCTTATCACCGGTTAAAATGCATGGCATTTGAGGAGATGTCAGAGAGTTCAGTGTTGACTGGTGTTATGTGAGATTGAAATCTGACTGCAAGAAGGTAGAAACAGGATAGAAAGCAAAACTGTTCGTTCACCACCCACGGCGTGAACACAAATATTCACGGCCAGCACATATTCTTGGATGCCCCTTTGGCTCGGGCATCTTATCTATGTGAATGTCCCTTCCCGCAATGCAGCACCCGTGTCAATTGCAGCACCCGTGTCAATTGCCCATGTCCTCCCATAATTTTGCCACACTTGACACTGGAGGTCTTCCTTACTTCTCACGCCAAAAGTCCCCTGACTGGCCACTTGTTCTCCTACACCCCAAATCTTGGTTCAGGTTAGAACAAAGGTACAAATCCCTTGAAGTATCATCTAGCACTTAGATAGCATTTTCTATTTGAACTTCGTAGCCGCTCTGCTAATCAGGTGCTCTTATTATTATCCCCCATTTTATAGATGAGCAAACTGAGGCTGAGAGACATGAAGGGACTTTTCCAGGATTACGCTATTGCTGAGGGAGGTTTTGAGCTCAGATTTTCTGAAGCTCTAGGCCAGCAAGTTATCTACCAGAGTAGTGGTATCAAACTCAGATAGAAATGGTGCAAATATTCAATCAGATGACCACAAGCAAATCTCTCTTTTATTGTATTTTTATTTATTTTATTTAAGTTTTTAAAAATGAAAAATATATTAAGATATATTTTTTAAAATCCCAGTTACATTTTAATGTGATTCTGGCTATAGTAGAGAATGTTACAAACAGTGAGTTTGATATGTGTGCTTTACACCCGTGTTAAAAGACATTCTATGAAAAGGCAATCCTGAACTAACTGAATTCTAAATTCCCTGTGATCAGGGACCTGCCTTTCTTTTATTTGTTTCTTTATCTTTCCCCTTTCCCCTTCAAATGCCTTGTACAGTATGTATAGGGATTGGAACTGGACTTGTGATTTTATTGCTGTAGGGAAATCCTGAGTGAGGAAACTCCCTCTTGTCAACGCAGGTCAGCCTCTTCTCTGCAACGTATGGTCTGAGAGCTTTGCCTAAAACACCAAGTGGTTACGTTTTTTTTTGTCCAGGGACAGACAGCCAGAAAATGTCAATGGCTGTACTTCTGGCTCTCTCCATTCATCACATCAGGCTTCCTCCCAGAGTATATTTGGTGGGATTTGATGAAAGTTAAAGTGTTTTGAATGAGATGTTTATTTTTTTATTTTTATTTTTTTTTAACCCTTAGCTTCCATCTTGCAATTAATACTGTGTATTGGTTCCAAGGCAGAAGAGTGGTTAGGGCTAGGCAATGGGGGTCAAGTGACTTGCCCAGGGTCACCCAGCTGGGAAGTGTCTGAGGCCAGATTCGAACCCAGGACCTCCCATCTCTAGGCCTGGCTCTCAATCCACTGAGCTACCCACCTGCCCCCTTGAATGAGACATTTAAATCCATGTAAATAAGTCGTATGTCATCCATTGAAAATGTCCATATGTGGGAGTAGCTGGGTGGGTCAGTGGATTGAGAGTCAGGCCTAGAGATGGGAGGTCCAGGGTTCAAGTCTGGCCTCAGACACTTCCTACCTATATGACCTTGGACACATCACTTAATCCCAATTGCCTAGCCCTTACCGCTCTCTGCCTTGGAACCAATACACAGTATTGATTCTAAGATGGAAGGTAAGGGAAGAAGAAGAAGAAGGAGGAGAAGAAGAAGAAGGAGGAGAAGAAGGAGAAGGAGGAGGAGGAGGAGAAGAAGAAGAAGAAGAAGAAGAAGAAGAAGAAGAAGAAGAAGAAGAAGAAGAAGAAGAAGAAGAAGAAGAAGAAGAAGAAGAAGAAGAAGAAGAAGAAGAAGAAGAAGAAGAAGAAGAAGAAGAAGAAGAAGAAGAAGAAGAAGAAGAAGAAGAAGAAGAAGAAGAAGAAGAAGAAGAAGAAGAAGAAGAAGAAGAAGAAGAAGAAGAAGAAGAAGGAAGAGGAGGAGAAGGAGGAGGAGGAGGAGAAGGAGGAGGAGGAGAAGGAGGAGGAGGAGGAGAAGGAGGAGAAGGAGAAGGAGTAAAAGAAGAAAAAAGAAAGAAAGAAGTTATAGTCTTATTCCATTTTATCTTGAATCATGTTACAATGAAAATTATGCTGAGAGACTGATTTTTGGGGACAAGAACATACATTTATTGATTATACTGGTTAAGCCAATATCACAACTGATAAAGTGATTTTGGTCTCCATAGCTCTCAGGGGACCAGGGATGAACTGAGCCAGGTCAGGTAGCTTAATAACTAAATTTTAGGAGCTCATTATTCAGTTCCTTCTTTGAACATGCCAAGACATCTCTAACAGGTAGCTAATTAAGAAGTGGTCCATCACCCTATCTGCCACTTTTCATCCCCACAGGTGGACCACTCATGTATGCAGGAAAAGAACTTTTCTCCCCTTCATCTATTAACCAAATTCTGTTAAAAAGGAAGACTTTCCCTGGGATTCCCAAAGACAAAGAAAATGCAAAAAGCAGCAGACCAGATGGTATCTCTGATCCAGATCTGAAACACAGGAATATACAGTCATTTTCCTTTCCAATATACAGGTTTAATACCGTATGTGAAAAATAAATTCTCACAACCAGAAGTATTGCCCAAGTAATGAAAAGGAGGGATCTCTGTGCACTGCCCTTTATTGTGGGCAGCCTTACACACATTGCTTGTCAGGATAGGGTGCTGTGGAGCCTCTTTGCTCCATTTCCCTTCTCTACTGTGCCTTTGGTCAGCTATGTTATAAACTCTTTCAGGCAGCTGGTTGTGTATTAAAGTCTATTTATAACAGTCAATGGACAACTGATTGTTTTATGGGTCATCGTGGCAATTTTTACCCTGAAGGGACAATTGGAGCATTTCTTCACAAGCAGAGAAGGCTGAGCTACCAGACTCGACAAACATTGCCCCATTTGTATTCCTAGGCATTCATGCCTGGGACAACCCTGGTTGGTTAGACAGAATTCCAACGCAGCTCAGACTGGGGGGGGGGTTCTTAAATCAAGATCCTCAATGGTCAGACAATGAACAGAATAAAACAATTATGCTGTGTGACTAATGAGAAAGTGTTTTTTAAAAAAATCACTGTATGCTCTTGGGTATGAACATCAGGAATATTATAGCAGAGCACCTAAAAACAAATGCCTTGATGATATAAAATAAATGGAGTCTTTTTTCTGTAGCCACATAGGAAATATGAACACACAACCGAAAGGTTAACAAAAAACATTCTTTTAAAGCACATCCAGAGTGGTAGGGGCTTGCTTGGTTTTCCACCCCAGAGAATTCTCTTGATCTCAAATGACGAAAACAAAACAAAACAAAGCAGCAGCAATGAAACTTGTATTATGCATGTGGTCACTCAAATCTGCTAGCCAGGAAAGAATAGGGAAGAGGATACTAAGGGAAATGTCTGCCTAGATCCCTGTGGAATGTCTTGCATGGCATTTTCCCCCCTTGTTGAGAAGGGTTTTAAATCTTGACAGCCTCATTCACAGTGACGGTGTCTACCCACTCGCTTGCTGATTCTGTTTTCGCCTCCTGACGTCTATCTCATCTTTGAAAATCGAGGCTCGATACACTTTGAAATTTTTATTCCATTGAAACATTTCTCTACACCCTTCTCAACTACCCTAATAGATGGAGGATTTTATGTTTTAAGAGCCTGAGCCTTTTGTAGCTTGGGACTTGAATACTTTTATAGTATTCCCCACCCCCTCCTTTCTCCTTTCCAGGCGGTAAATCATCCCTGCCTAAAGTGACTCGGGATCCAGCTTTTCACAGACCACATAACTTGGTGAGAGGGGATTGTGGCTTAGTGGTTAGTAGATTGGCTATAGTGTCAGGAAGATTGGGGTCCAAGTTCTCCTTCTGACACATCCTGGCTCTGAGGACCATTGTCAGGTGACTTAACTCTTTAGCCTCCCAGACTCTTCTAATTCTGGACAATTCATTTTGTTAATTACATAATAGCTTGGAATTACTTTTTTTTTTTAACCCTTACCTTCCATCTTGGAGTCAATACTGTGTATTGGTTCCAAGGCAGAAGAGTGGTCAGGGCTAGGCAATGGGGGTCAAGTGACTTGCCCAGGGACACACAGCCAGTTAATATTTGATTTTTTAAAACCCTTACCTTCCATCTTGGAGTCAAGACTGTGTATTGGTTCCAAGGCAGAAGAGTGGTCAGGGCTAGGCAATGGGGGTCAAGTGACTTGCCCAGGATCACACAGCTAGTTAATATTTGATTTTTTAAAATCCTTACTTTCCATCTTGGAGTTAATACTGTGTATTGGTTCCAAGGCAGAAGAGTGGTCAGGGCTAGGCAATGGGGGTCAAGTGATTTGCTCAGGCTCACACTTATAGGAAGTATCTGACAGTTTTGAACCCAGAACCAACTGTCTCCAGGAGCTGCTTTTTCATAAATGGCAAAACAAATTCTCTTCTTCTCAATAATAGATATTTTGGGTCTTCTGTATTTCAATTTGTGTCCTCTGCAGAGCTGAAAGTCTGAAGGGAAACGGAAAGTAAACAATAAGAAGACCCAAATGCTACCCCTTCAGAATAGACCGCACATGCAATATCTTATTTTTAACTCTTCTGTTTAAAAGCATGAAAACTCCCCCAACCGTTTTGCAATGCAAATATGCAAAGAACATTTCAGGAGGGACTGGGGGGGGGGGTTTCTCTTTCAAGACAAGACCCATCATTCATGTTTACTGTCCCAGCAGAGACAGATGTTCAAGGTTGTCCTATTTAAAGCTTTCCCTTGTGGCCATGTACATTTTAAACTGTCAAAGCTGCACTAGGAAATAGTTGATTCATCTCACATAAAAGCTCCTTTCTATAGGTTTATCAAGGCAAAGTCCTACAAGTCTTTTCCAAAGAGTAAGTGTATATGGACATAAACAAAATTACCCAGGAAGACAGATCTTTATCCAGGTCAAAAAACGGATCATTTTCAGAATTCTTCTGGACAAATAAAGGAGATACACAAAGGAAGCTCGTTAAGGAACACAGAAGTCGCATCTAGTATCAGTTAAAGGTTCAGACAAACTAGTTTGGAGCCTATTTTAATATAGTCCATCGTTGTGATCCGACCGTGAGTCAATATTGCTTTTCCTTTCAGAATTGAGACCGGCCGTGACTTTTAAGCACTGAAATGGCAGTGAGTAATGAAATCCAAGCATTTAAAAGAAAGTTTCCCATTGGCATGAGGCAAGATAACCTAGCTCTTCAAGGCCAGCCAATGTAGCACCCTCCCTTTCCCCACCAGGGTGGAACCTCCTCTGTGTCACGACACTAGACGGCTTTCCCGGCATCAGACAGCAATGCTACTTTCCCCCCCAAAGACTACCTAGAAAAGAGCAAGGTCCTCTCTGGCAACATAACCTCGTGAGGAAGGGAATAAAGAGTTCTTGTGATATGGCCTTCATGAAATGATTGAACCTCCCACCTATTCCTGGAATAAGACTCCATCTCTGGGCTCCTGGCACGCTTTCTGGCTCCCTCCTGCACTCTGACTCCTGACCTCCTTAGCTTCCTTCAAATCCCAATGAAAATTCCTCCCCCTTCTCCATTAAACCTTTCCCAACCTCTCAAGTCCAGGGCCTTTCTCTGTTAATATTCACCTTTTTCCTGGTTATAATATTTCCCCCCTCTTCCTTTTCTTTTCCACTCCCCTCCCTGAGATGGTAAGCAAGCTGACATAGATTTTATACATACAATCATACAAACATACATATGGCGTTCTCCTTGTTGGAATAGAAATTCCTTGAAGGCAGGGACTATTTGACTTTTGCTCTGTACCTCTAGAATTTGGCAGCGCTTGGTACATAATACATATTTAAATACTTACAGATTCATTGGTATTTCTGAATAGATATACATCCTCAAGAGTAATAGAGATAGGGACTAGACCTTTGGTTCCATTGCTATATGGAACTCCCAAGGGAGGAAGCTCCCTCTCCGCCATTTTGTTTTAGAGAATTGTTTAGAGCTGAGGGAGATTAAGTGGGCTGTCTAGGGTCATAGAGCTGGTATGACTCAGAAGGAAGATTTGAACCTGGGTTCGAAGCTAGGTGTTACCACCATACATTTATATACTTTGAAGAAGGAACTCTGATTAAAATGAGAGGCTCACAAGGTAAGCAACTTCTTTCTACATGTACGGTTATATCAGAACTTATAATTATTCTGAGTTGGATGTTCCATGGATCAAATTATGTGTCCCGAACCCCTGTGTTCAGAAAAAGCACTTTAAAACAGTCCTGTTTGGCTTGTTTTTCAACACTCACATTATAAAGGGACTCCACTGTAATAAAGGAACCAGTTACAAATCCTAGTGTGTTTTCTTTTTTATTATCAGAGAAAATATGTCTAAAAGAGGGGTACAGCTATTCTATGCTATTGAAAAAGGAGACTTCTATGCCTTAGAGGGGAAATACTTTGAGTTGAAGATTTAAGTCAAAGGGACCTCAGCCCAAAGGGAGCTAGAAGCTTTATAGACTGTTCCACTCTCATTTGTAAAATACTACACATGCTTGACAGAAAGTGGACAGCTTCTGCTAATGCTTCTAGAAGGATGCTTGGGGTGATTCAGAACTAGTTGGGAAGCATATCTGTTACACTCCAGGCTGCCTGTCCTGTGTAGACCTGGGGTAGAATGATGGAATGATGGTTCCATTACATTTATTTAAATCTGCGTTATTTTGCCATTCCTCGAACATTTAATGTTTCTCTACTTGTGTTACCATACTTTTTCCTCTTGCCTCCCTCCTTTTCAAATCAATCTCAGATGTCAAAATAATCATTTCAGACAATTTCTCCTTTGATTATTCCAGCTAGAAATCATCACGTCCTTTGTACTCTCAGAGTATTTAGTGCACAATATTCATGTGACCTTGACCACATCCAGCTTCGTATTAGAGCTATTTATGGATCTTCTGTTCCATATTAAATTCGAGAACCACAGTGGTTTCCTTCTCTGTAAAATGGGAATCACAATACTTTTACTACCTAACTCTTAGGTTGTGCAGAATATCCTCCTTTCCTTTAAATCCACAGGTCTTTTTCCTGGTTTCTTTTTTAGATTTTGTAGTTTTTTAAAATATAGAATTGCTAAATTTAACTACTAAATGTTTTAGAATTTTGGTCTCTAATTTTTTCTAGAGGAAATCTATGGATTCTTTAGATCAGAATTTTATTTTCTGTGTTCAGAAATGCTGGATATTTTTCATATGTCATTTCTTGATTATGATGTTTGGGTTTTCTGACTTGCTGTGTTTTTTTTTTTCTGGGAAACCCATACTTCTTAAGTTGTCTCGATGCCACCTGTCTTTGAGGTTATTATATTTTGCTTGTGTGAGAGCATTTTTTTTCCAATCTCAGATTCAAATCTGTTCTTTAATATTGGATACTTGGTCCTTTTTGGCATATCAAATGATGTTCACGAAGGAGAGTTACAACTGCAAAAATTGTCTAAAATTAGGAATAAAATCCCTCCTCTGAAGTGTCTTAATTTCTCAGGGGTATTTTCATTTCTGTTCTCATTTGAATCCCTTGAGCAGGACATAAGCAGCAGGCACTATAGAAATGCCACCATTACCTGCTTTTTTCACATCAACATTTTTTTTCTGTTGTTGTTGTTTTATTAATACATCTCATTATTTCTATGAAAAGTGCTAACAATCCCACTAGGGAAAAATACTACTTTGTTATCCAGGCTGGTAGCTACTCTAATTATTAATATCTTTTGTTTTAACATCACCTAAATTTCCTTCTGTATTTCTAGTATTTCTTGCTATCTAGGAGTTTCTTTTCTTTACCACATACTGAAAGTGATGTGTTTGATGATATCTTGCCTCCGCAGAGTCTGACAAATCTGGGCCATGTTCTCTTTTGTTACTGCTTTTTGCTTCTCCCGAATTGTCTTCCACTTCCATGTACTTACAGTCCTAATCAGTTATCCTGTCTTTTCTTTCTTTGAGGAGACTTGCTAGCATGGATCCAAGTCTTTCCATTCTGCCACTTATTTCTGTTTGCAGGTCACAAATTCTGTTCTCACAATTCTTTTTTTTTTTTTAAACTCTTATCTTCCATCTTAGAATCCAAACTGTGTACTGATTCCAATGCAGAAGAGCAATAAGGGATAGGTAATGGGGGTTAAATGATTTTCCCAAGGTCACATAGCTAGGAAGTGTCTGAGATCACATTGGAATCCAGGATCTCCCATCTCTAGGCATAGCTTTCAATCCACTGAGCCACCCAGCTGCCCCCTGTTTTCACAACTCTTATTTCTCTATTAAACTATTTAGGACCAGCCTGCTGTGTGGTTTCATACTCAGCATCCATAGGGTACTCTCACATCCAGGGTTAAATTATTTACTTTACAGTATTCATTCTTGAATGCCTGAGTTCTTCTTCTAGATCAGTATGCCATATTTCCTGTTGCTGTTAGTGCATTCTTTGTTGGTTTATTTGCTTGAGCTTAAAGTCTTTTTCCTGGGATCTTTGGTAATTTCAGCTTTTTTCTCCCTTATTGCTCACTTTCTGAGGCTCTCCCCTCTAGTGGCATTTCCCCGGGAGCTGTAGCTCAGATTGGCCAAGCCTCTTCTCTTGCTGAGTAATTCATGGTTCATCCATCAAGGTCTCTGCTCCAAATGACTTCTGGCAGGACAGAACTGGCCTTATCTGGAGGCTGACCTCTTTGTCTCAAGCTTAGGAGAGTGCCCACAGTGCCCTATTTTCTCAGTTCCTCAGTTCTTCAGCATAGACGGCTACCATGATGCTATCGAAACATGAGTCAATTTCTGATGGTTGGACTTCAGATTTCCGTGGCACTGGAGAGTGGCAGGAGTCACCGCATAGAATCGAGGTCTATTACAAGCCTGGACATGGTTCTTGCCTTATTCTCCTCTTCTTTCATGCTGTTAGAGCTAGAAAGATGACAAAACTGTTTTTTCAACTTGAGTAATTTTCTATTGCTTGGAGTTTGGATCGTGTCAACACTGAGATGTGGAGGTGAAGTCTAGACATGGGGTTTAATTCTTTTGCAAGGCGTTGGGTTGGACTGTGTAGCCACTGTTTGAAACATGGTAGGAGGTTGGGGGTGGGGGAGTGTTGATTGAGTGATCCTTAAAAGTTAGGAAATCTTGGTCTTCTTTAGTATTCATTTGTTAGTTTAAAAAAATGTTGATTTGGGTTCTTGGTGTCATAGATATGGAGACAGCTGAAACGCCTTTAACTCTGGAACAGGATTTCTATTTTGAAAGTTTTGAGAGGTCAGAAGGCTCAGAGAAAATGTCTAGTCCTCCATCTTGTTGGTCATGTGATCTAGAAGTCTCCATAAAGGACACTGGGAATGTTAAAGTGAAAAATGTTGAGAAACAGGGTGGTGTAATATAATACTGGTCTTGAATTCAGGAAACCTGGGTTCAAATTCCTCTATGTGACCTTGGGCAATGAACAAATATTATCAAATGAAATTGTATTTGTAGTGTGCTCTTGGCACAATGACGGGCACATAGTATATGCTTAATAAATGCTAATGCCCTTCCTTTCCCCTTTTTCAATATTAAAGCAACTCTAGAGAAGATGTTGTTCTTCATTGGTAAGGGAGTTTCCTCACTGGGCAATATAATCAATATACATAATAATGTTATCTTGTATTTCTGGAAATTTTAACAACAATGTTTTACAATTCTGGAAATTAGCTTTCTAACCTTACACAATCCATATAAACCATACTCTCACTTGCCTTGCCTTGCCTTCACACAATTCAACACACATTTATTAAGAATTTTACTATATAGAGGTCATGGATGGTAGGTACTTAATTTAAAAAATTGATAAATGAATCAATCAGTCTTTTTTTTTTTTAAATTCACCTTCCATCTTGGAATTAATACTGTGTACTGGTTCCAAGGCAGGTGAGTGGTAAGGGCTAGGCAATGGGGGTTAAGTGACTTGCCCAGGGTCACACAGCTTGGAAGTGTCTGAGGTCAGATTTGAACCTCGGACCTTCTGTCTCTAGGCCTGGCTCTCAATCCACTGAGCTACCCAGCTGCCCCCCCCCCTTTTTTAAATCATTCAGTCTTAATGATTATTCAATTTAGATTTCAAAAGTAAATTTTATTGATAACATTTATTTTTTAAATTTATTTTCCCCAATTACATATAAAGATAGTTTCCAACATTTGTCAAAGAATATTGAATCTTAAGTTATTTCCCTCCCTCCCTCACCTTGTTGAAATGGTAAGAAATCTCATATAGATTTCACATGTCCAATCATGTAAAATTTTTTTCATATTCATCCTTTTGTGAAAGTAAACTCAAATAAAAAAATTAAGAAAGCAAGTGAAAAAAGTTTGCTTTGTCCTGGATTCAGAATTTATCAGTTATTTTTCTCTGGAAGCAGATGGCATTTTTTTATCATGAGTCCTTTTGGATAATTTTGTATCATTGTATTGCCAAAAACAGCTAAGCTAGTCACAGTTGTTCATTGTATAGTATTCCTGTGATTATTTAGTGTTCTGCTTATTTCACTCTGCTTCAGTTCATGGAAGTCTTTCCACATTTTTCTGAATTCCTACTACTCATCATTTCTTATGCCACAGTGGTATTCCATTGCAATCATATATTATAATTTATGGAGCCATTCCTCAGTTGATGAGTATCCTGTCACTTTCCAATTCTTTGCTCCTACAAAAAGAGCTGCTTTAGATATTTTTGTACATATAGAGCCTTCCCTTAAAAAAAAAAAACAACTCATTGGAATACAAACCTAGTAATAGTATTGCTGTGTCAAAGGATATATACTATTATTTAGTCATAGGTCCAAAGTGCTTTCTAGAATGACTAAATCAATTTCTCTGAGGGGGTATGCTATAAGGGGGGGTGTGTGTTTCATACTGTCCCAGCCTCTGCTCTGGTCTGTGAGTAAGCCCAAGAACTATTTTACCACTTGGAACTATGATCAGAGTCCTCTGCTCTACTGTGCTTGCAAGAGTTGGTATTTCACAGTACTCTTCCTCACCCTGAGACTGCACTCCAGAACTGCAACCTGGTTCTGCTAATGGGCCCTGTGACAAGAGCCTTGCGTCCAGAGCCTGCAAAGGGACCCCTATAATCTCGTCTGAGCAGTTGTTTGAGTACTTTATTATTCATTATTATATGTATTAATTATTATAATTAATTATTATAATTATAAATTATTATTATTCCGTATTTATTATTCATTACCATCTGTGGCCGAGAGCTTTGAAAGCTTGTACTGCTGCTTTAGCTGGGCCCAGGGCCCATTCATGCTGTGGGGCCTGCCTTGATGCACTGCTTTGCATTCCACCTCCACTCTGATGCACTAGATCCCATGTACTGGCCTTCTTTGTTGTTTTGGACTGAAAAATCGCTTCACTTTGTCTTTTTTGTGGGTTTTGCTGCTCCAAAATTAGTTCTGAGGCATTATATTATAGTTTTTTGGAGAACAGTTTGGTAGAGATCAGAGGGGTCTATGTACCCTTCTTCACCATCTTGGCTCTGCCAATGATAACATTTATTTTTACATCACCAACTTTATTTCTATGTTTTTCCTCAGCCCACTCTTAGAAATCCACTCCATATAATAAAAATTTTATCTTAAAAATAAAAAGAGAAAAAATCAGCAAAATCAATTAATATCTCAAAAAAAAACCCCTGACAATATAAGCAATATTGTATATCCATGGTCTCCCCCTCTTCTCTACCCCATCCTCCTATCTCTACAAAAGACTAAGGGCAAGAATATTCTTATATCCCTTCTTTGGGGACAAGCTTGTTCTTTGTAGTTTTGCAATATATATTTTTTATTGTTTAGGGGCAGTTCTTTCCATTTACATTATTGTAGACTTTTTTTTTGGTTTTCTTTGACTGATTTCTTCACTTTGCTTCAGTTCATTTAAGTTTATTTACATGCTTCTCAGTACTCATCATATTCATTATTCCTTACAGTACAGCAGTATTATATTATATTAATGTACTATAATTTGTTTAACTGTTCTCCATATCATTGACATTTTTCCCCAAATCTTTGCTACCAAAAATAAAGTGCTTCTATAAATATTTTTCTGTATATAGAATCTTTCTTTTTATCAATGACCACTTGAAATGGGATATCTGGGTCCAAGGATATGATAACTATAGCCATTATTTATTTATTATATTATATATATTATTGATTAATTTTGTTTAGAATAGTTGTAGCAGACCAGAGTCAAACCAACCCCTAGCCTATCTTTCCACAACCCCTCCAACACTATTTCTATATTTTTCCATTTCCCCCCATTTACTGGGTATGAGGGAAACATTCAGGGCTGCTTTGATTTTCATTTCTATTCTCATCAGTCATCTGGAACAATCTCTGATGTCGTTAATCATTTGCAATTTACCTTTTGAGAACTTTTTATTCATAATCTTTTTACCACTTATCTATTGGAGAAGAGTATATATTTCTATTAGTTGCCTATGTATCTTGGATAATAAGCCCTTATCTGAGAAGTTTGATAGAAAGGTATTCATCCCACTTCTGTTCTTATCTCTAGTATATTGATTTTGTTTGACCAGAAGCCAGCAAATTATGGTTTAAAGAAAATTAAATCTTGAGCAGCTCTCCTTTTATCTGTTTAAGCCACAGGTATATTTGAAGGTAGTGAGTTGTAATTTTAATTTTTTTCAATTCAGGGTCTTTGTTTTTAGTCCTTTAGATTTTGTTTTTAATTCATAACATTATTAGGAAGGTTTAGCCATAAACGTTAAGAATAAAAGACTCAAAAATAGAATTTTCTCATTTGGAAAGGTATTACTTCATACATAATGCAAAGAGAATGTAAGCCAGTTCAGACAGAGCTTGATTCCCAAGTGGAATGAATATAGTCCTAGAGGATGCTTTTGCTGCTCTGGTTGTCACTTGTAATAACCCTTTGAGGGCAAGGGTAGAGTGAAACACTTTCTCCCTTCCAGGCTGGGTTCTGGGTTTGCCCCCATTGCATCAGCACCTTGTCTAGCCAATTAAGAGCAACCAATAGCTAGATAACAGCACTTGAAGAGGTTGGGTATAAGGAGGAATGGGTTTAGGGAAGTCTTATATGCTTGGCACTAGGTATAAGATTGTCTCGGAGGGGGGGACTCGACCTCTAGCCAAGTGAGAACTCACTAGTTCTTTCATTCCTGTGAAACTGTAAAACCATCAGGACTTCTTTCCAAACAAAGTTAAGCCTAAACCAAGCACAGCTCCAAAAGCCTTTAGTTAATAGTGTATTCCTCGCCGAAGGTATGCCAAATTAGCCAGAAATTTCCTTAATCTGAATGTGGCAGCTCCCATTGATAGGAAGGGGCTGGTGCGATTCTGTAGGTAGCAAGATATGAGTCCATAGTATTCAGGTTTACTGGGAATGTGCTGCCCTTTATGAAAGAGAAAACGAAGATACTAACCTGCAATATGATTAGCCAATTCCACTGGGACAGACTTAATTAGTTTCATCATGGAAGAGTGGTGGCTTTCTGTTTCTCATCCCCTTTCCTTCTCTCCAATTCCTTCTTTGCTCTTTTGGTTCCTCTCTCCTTACCATAGGAAATATAAAAGGACACCATTTTATGAATATTAATATTTCAAATGAGAGGCAGCTGTCATTCATTGGGCAGCCTTGTAGTCCTGCCTCTGCTACATGTTGACTATGGGATTCTGGGCAAAAAATCTTAACAGCTCAGTACCTTAGGTAACTCTCATAGAAAGACAAACTATAGAAGAGTTGTTCACCTACTTTGTTATGGATTGTTTCCTAAATGAAAACTTCCCTCCACCACCAAAATCTCAGGGCTAGATGTCCTTTCCCTCTCCCCCAGTATTTAAAATGATTCAATATTTGAAAAGATTAAAGTTTTCATTTGTGTAGCTATCCCCTCCCATCATGGGATTATAATTTCTCCACAGACTTTAGTAGATATTTCTAGGACTTCCTGTGCCCAAAGTCCATTTCTTTCCTGTCTTTTTGCCTGTCTGAACTGAGTAAGGCTGGTCCTCAAACAACAAACAGTGCATTGCCAGGCAGGTATTCCTGGCCTTTCCAGCTTGATAGGACCTGCCAGAGCTTGTGCCCTGCTGGCATAGCCTTATAGGACCCAGGGTCACCTCCAGGCCAAAAGAAGACATTGGAGTTATCCTTAGATGCAACTGCAAATAAAGAAATACTCAATATTTGTAGGACACGTAGACTGATGATCAGAAGGGACTTCTTCCAGGAGTCCTTCCTTCTAATCAATAGATAATTAATGCTTGGCATGAATGAAGAATATTCTGATAGTCCATATTCTTCTCATTTCTTTTTCTCTTTGTCACTATACATTAAATACAGCCCAGTTTATGAATCAGAAAATATGGAAACTGTGAAATCCCTATTGTTATCTTCAGGAGAAAACTTGGAAAAATGATATGACCTAAAGGTATGGCATCATATGAATTAAAGCACGACTATGGTCATTCTTTGATAATACATATACATTTCATTTCTCATTACTCTGCCTCTCAGAGGATAAAAGGATTTTCTGAAATAGATGACCTTTAAACTCAGATCTGATTCAATTACCTGGAAAAAACAGTCACCACATCCCTGATTTTATATTCATCCGGTTTATCTCCCTGCCTAGAAAAAAAGCATCCAATTATATTTCTTGCTATAAGAAGTTTTTCCTTTGTGAACCCATACAACAACTGGGAGCTTCCAGAGAGAAACTCTCTACCTCTAGTTTGTATATCATTGATAGCAGCCAAACAGACTCATGACTCATAATGGGATTCCTTGGGATGGTCCATCAGAGTCTTTGACATTCCTGCCTTCCTCTTCTTTCCCCACTACAGAATGGAAAGAATTTCAAAACTCTGTACTTTAGATGACTATAAACAGTCGAGGAGCTACTGATGAAGCCATTTACAAAACTGGTCAAGAAATTTTATTTTCACATGGAAGGAAAGAGAGATGTTTTCATTGGAATTTATTTATGTTTTGTTTCAGTGGATATTTCATAGACCCAAAGAAGTTGGAACTTTCCAGACCCTCTACTAATCTTGTAGATGAGTTAATTGACACTCAAAGAGGCTAGATATTTAGAGGCAGTTAGGTAGTGTAGTAGATATACTGTAGCACTTAGAATCAGGAAGTTCTAAGTTCAAATACTTACTATGTGTGTGATTATAGCCAAGTCATGTAATCAGTGTTTGCCTCAGTTTCCTCTTCAGTAAAATAGGGATAATAATAGCACTTACCTTCCAGGGTTTCCATGAGGACAAAGGGCTTTGTGAATCTTAAAGTGCTATTTAAACATTAGTTATATTTTTCCCAGGGTTGCAGAGACAAGATAATGGTAGGGTTTGGTCTACTGAGGTAGCAGGACTCTTCATACTATATCATTGTGCTTGTCTGTAGAGTTTATATTTTCCCCATTGTAAAAAGGAATTCTTTATTCCTTTTTAAATTTAACAGGGAACCTAGAGGTCCTTTTACCACAGAGAAGTGTAGGGATTAACAAGCCCCTGGTGACAGGAGGTAGGAACCAGGGAGTCCCCTACTGGGCCAGCATCAGTTGGTCAGGGCTGTCAGTTACTGACAGTTATGGCTGGCAATTGTGGGGAAGTTGGCTGCTGGGCATGAATTGGTCATTGGGGGTTGGTTGCTGGTGGTGTGCATTGGTGATTGGCATTTAGTTGCTGGAATACAAAGGCAGGCCTGAGCTTACTGAGAGGGTTATTGGCTTTAGCCTTTAGAGGGCTTTTTGCTTTTTGGGTTTTTGGTTTTTGGTTTCAGCTGTTAGGTTTTTTCTCTTCCTTGAATTTTTTGGAAGGTGGCTGGTCTTCGTTGACAGACCTAATTGGATTAAACACTGATTGGGTTGGTTTTGATTTGGTGGATTGGGTTGGAACTTTGTGAGGGAGTTGTTATTAGTAGTAGTTATAGACAGTTATAGGTAGATATAGGCAGTTTTAGGTAGTAATTATAAGTAGTTAACTAGTATAGACATAAGGAAATTTTCTTTCTCTACCTGTTTCCTATATTTCCTATATTATTTTACTATCTCTATTTTAATTAAACTAAATTGTTAATTGTTAAAAGCTGCCAGAAATTTTCTCTGGCTTAAAGGGATAACACTAATTTACAACTCTATTATATTCTCATTAAAACCCAAATTAATAAAAGCTGCTCTCTTATTTTGTCAAAACCCCTATTTTAACCCTTACCCCATCTTAATTTCCTATTTTATTTTCATAATTTTTCTTAGATATATTACTACATCCACTACAACTACCACATTTGTATTATTTATTTGACCCTCATGACAAACTAAGATGATGATCTCATCATTTTATAGATGTAGAAACAAAGGAAGAATGGGAAAAAATGGTTCACAAGCTAAGTTGATGACCAAGTTGAGACAAGAATGCCTGACATTGGAATTCTTTATGTTACCCCATTGTTATCACATTATTGCAAACTTTTTTAAAAGTTTCTTATTTCAGAGTGACAGGGAGTTTGAGTGAGGGAGCAACTGAAAATTACATTTCTCATTATTTACTTAATTATTTCTACACTGGAGTAAATGCCATGGACTGATGTTTCTTCATGAGAGTTCTGACCACATTGTGTTTGGCACTGATTAGCAACTATTTATGGAAATGGCTAAAAGCAATTCAGAGAATCTGTTTCAGTTTAGTTGTCTACAGTGACTTTAATTTCATTATCAAGGAGAAAAAAGAAGATTAATGCTTATTTTTAGGGGTTTTCTGGAGCATGGAAGATGTTTTGAGTAGGGAGAAAAGAGTGAAACAGGGATGATAATGGGAAAGTCAGTCACTGTAGGACTTGGTGACAGAGGCTTATCTAATTAGGATGTGTAGCAATCCATTATCAAGCACCCTTCTTATCCTCATGGAACCAAGGCTCTTCTTGCTGACTTGTCTCCTAGATTAACTTTAGATCTTTCCATTTCTATTTGACCCCAACAGGAACGTCTTCCAGTCCTCAGGACATGATCATAATCATAGAATTGGACTTTGAAGGAACTTTCAAGGCCAACTTTATAAACCATAGGATCACAGATCTAGAACTAGAAAGGACCTCAGAGATCATTGAGCTCAACTCCTTCATTTACAGATGTGAAAACCAAGACCTGGGAGGGTTAAGTTACATATCCAATGAGACATAGCTAGTAAGAAGCAAAATTTGGATTTGAATCCAGGTTATCAGATTTTAAAATCAGTCTCTATTAGTATATACATGTAAAAATGAAGGAATATGCATGGTACAGAGAGAAGAGATGATATGTGTCTGGCCCCTGTGGTCATCAATGAGAACCATGATCCTACAATCCTTGGGACCACTTATATCAACCACTGGCCAACTTCTATGATAGGCAGGTCAGCCAAGAGCCTTAGATATATCAACTTACCCTACTCCAGATAGATTCCAACTACCATTATTCAGGAGGTCAGTCATGGTCAAGAAGAAGCCAGTGATCCATTCCTGACAACAGCTTAGACACTTTGATCATGAACCTAAATATGCCTCCTTTATCATTCCTAGTTCTTCCCTCTGGGATCAAACAGAATAAACCTAACCCTTCCTCCACTTGACAGCCATCGAAGACTTGAGGACAAAACATCCTTCAGCCTTGTGACTCAAGACCCTTTACCATCCCAGTTGCCCTTCTCTGGACCCTCTCCAGCTTGTTCTTCTTAAAAACATGCTGCTAAGAATGAAACATAGTCCTTCAGATGAGCTCTGATGAGCTCAGAGCATAGTAGAACAATTACTTCCCTATTCCTGGAAACTAAGCCCCTCTTAATGCAGCCCAAGCTCCATAGCTTTTTGGCTCCCATACCACACTGATGGCTCATATTGGGCTAGCCGTCTTCTAAAATCTCAAGATCTTTTTCAGAACAATAGCCATCTATCCAGGCTTCTCCCATCTTGTACTTGTGAAGTTGGTTTTTTGTACCAAAGTATGCTCTACATTTATCCCTTTTGAATTTCTTCTTATTAGATTCAGCTGAATGATTTGGTTCTGTCCTCCTGGATCCTGACAATCAACCAATCAGCATTCATTAAGTACTTACTATGTGCCAGACACCATGCTAAGTGCTGGGGATACAAAAAGAGGCAAAAGACAATGACTTTCTTTGAGGAGCTTACAATCTAAAGGGGGACATAATATATTAACAAATATGTACAAAGTAATTAAGATAAATAGGAAATAATTAGCAGAGGGAAGGCATTAGAATGAAGATGGGTTGGGAAAAGCTTCCTGGAGAAGATGTGATTAGAAAGCCAGGGGAGTCAGTATGTGGAATTGAGGAGGGAGAATATTCCATGCATGGGAATCAGTCAGAGAAAATACCCAGAGCCCCAAAATGGAGTATCTAGTTATCATTTTCCCCAATTTCTTTGAGTAAACTATTTATGACTTCATCCGAGGCATTAATAAAATGTTCAAAAGCAGAGGCCCAGGGACAGATCCCTGGGATAATCTAATGTATAGGATATATTGAAACTATGGTCCATACAGTGGACATGTGATCAGGTGACCCTGGCTTCATTTGTACGTTTTGCTAATATCTGACAAATTAAATTAATGACTCATTAATCAGTCTTACCAAATCATAGAATTTTAGAGCTGAAAGGAGCCTTAGCCAGTATCCAGTCCAAACCACTCATTTTATGGGAGAGAACATTAAGACCAAGGTTAGATAATTTGCAAAGTCAGATTAGCTGGTGCTAGGTTCCTACTCTTTTGCTTTCTAAAACATCTTGTCTTTGAGCCTCAAATGCTTTGCAGAGCTTTTAAGAGCTCCTTAATAACTGGGACTAAAAAAAGATCCAATAATCATAATTAAATCAATTTATGCTTTTTTTAGTCAGGAATGAGTTTTTGAAGAAAATGTCAACCATTTAAATTACATCATTGAGCATGAATTTTCTCTACAAAGCAAGAAGCTTCTTAGTTTTATTCTCTACTCTTATCCAGATTACATTTTGTTTATATTTCCTATATAGCTCTGTGGAAAAAATTCTGGGCAATAAATCAAGAGAAGATCTTCTTATAGAACAAACATTGCCGGAGCAAAGAAAAGAAAGCCAATGTCACAGTTTAATTCAAAGTATAATTTTTTTTTAGTATTGCATTAGAAAAACAAATTTTAAACCTTCTGTCTTAGTGATTCTAAGACAGAAGAGTGGCAAGGGCTAGGTAATCAGGGTTAAGTGCCTTACCCAGGGTCACACAGCTAGGAAGTATCTGAGGTCAGATTTGAACACAGGTCCTTCTGACTCTGGCATTTTATCCACTCTGCTACCTAGCTGCCCCTTCATTTATTTATTTATTTGTTTATTTATCTATTTGTTTATTTATTTTTAAGCTGCCCCTTAATTTTAAAAATTTATTTATTTATTAATTTATTTTATTTTTAGTTTTTATTTTTTAAATTTTAATTAATTTTAATTAATTTTAATTATTTTTATTTTTATTGTTTTATTTTACTTTTACTTTTTTATTATTTTATTTTATTATTTAATTTTTAGTTTTTTTAATTTATTTTTTATTTTTTTATTTTAAGCTGCCCCTTTAGTATTGCATTTTAGAGCACTTTCCACTTTCCATAAAACTAGGCCTAATATCACTGATTTCAGAGAAAGTATACAAGAACTGTACTTCTAAGTATTAACTCCCAATTCCTATGGCTAGTGAATGGTCAAAATGGAGACATTTTGTATAAATAATAGATATTTACCATAGTTTAAAAAATACTTTTAACAAGTAAAAAAGAGAAAGCTTCATCATTATTCTCCTGTCACCTGTAGAACCATCATATAAAGCAGCTCATGACTATTAATTAAATATTCCAGACTGTAATAGAGGGTTAGTCTGGTGGTAGAGAGAGAGGGAAAAAGAGTAGAGACCTCCCCCTCTCAAAGCAGGGTTCAGGGGAGACAGCTGCTGTTGAACTTGGCCAAGGAAGAGGAGAGGGGGAGTGAGTACTTCCCTCCTTCAGCCTCCCCTCAGCTATGGCTGCTCAACCCCAAACTGCCTCTTGACTTCCCTCTATTGCTAAAGTCTTTCCTCAGAGAGAGAGTTACCCCCTCCCCCCCCCCCTTCAAGCTGGAACTGGCTTCCACTCACACTAGAGTCAGTTGGGGAAAAGATGACAAACTTTATTCTAACTGATTAATTTGGGAATAACACAGGGAAATGGCTGCGGGATAGGTTTTTGTGAGGAAGGAGGGAAAAAAGGCATCCCTATTCTAGCTACCCTTACCTCCCTCCTCAAGTTGGGGAACCCAGGCCTTGGCAGCCTTGGGCGGGGGAGAGATTCAGGCCTGGATGGCCCTGGTCTTGGCTCCTCTGGGCAAGGCACCAGCTGCTGTGAGGTGATTTTTGTCAGCTCCTTCCTGTCTCCTTCACTGGCCACTTCAGTTGGGGAAGGGTTTCCAATCACCAGGAGAAAGAGGCAAGTCTTTCCTCAGGAGTAAAGTCTTGACTATACCTTTCCTTAGGCTGTCTCAGGATTGAGAGGGCTAACTGCCTCTCTCTGACAGAAATTCCCAAGACTCCAGAACATCTCCTGGAGACCTTCCCCCGCTGTGGTTGAGGCTCTAGCCATTTCCCAGACTGTAACTCCAGATCTAGGGTTTGAAACCTCTATCAAAAGACTCCTGATGAGATTTTTGTATCTCCTTTGGTAGTTTATAGCTTAGTTCCTTCGCTTTTAAAAACTCAAAAATATTACAGAATCCCTGTCATTTTATCTTTAGATTATTAACCCAGTGAAGCATCCTGAGCCAATCAGAAAAGGACTTTCCTTCACTAGGACTCAGAACATACTTTGTACCTTTCTTAGGCATTTATCCTTTTTCTGTATGTGCCACGTTTGATGTGTGCGTGTGTATGCTTAAAAATTGTGCCAGATCTTCCCAAAGGAAGAAGGCATGGGCCATGTTTAGCTCAGTGTTCCATGCATAGTGGGTACCTATGAAATGTACATTGAATTTGGTTTAATTGAAGGAGAGAAGAACGGGCATTATTGCTTGAAGAGTCTTGGTTTAGAAGCTAAGCCAAACAAGGTGAGAAATTTTTGAGAGGATTCCTGAAATTCTGACTCATACTTTTCCTCTATTTTCCAAAAGAAAATTATGTAAAAAATACTTATTGATGCTGTTGCTAACATTAATTCATTGATTCCTTGAACATTTATGGAAACCCTACCATATGTAAGCTAGGTTATGATGATGAAATTTTAAACATGGCAGCCTCTACCCTCAATGAGCATTCGCTCCACTTGGGAGAATCAGTTGAAGGGTTAGTTTTATTGAACTGCTTTCTTTTTGGTCTGTTAAAAGATAGAACCCTACTCTAGTCTCTCCTTCTTTCTATTTACAAAGGAATCTTCCATGCCATACATCTATTCAATAAGCTTCGGTGACTCCCTATCACCTACAGGATCAAGTATAAAATCCTCTGGTATTTAAAGTCTTTCACAAGGTGGCCCCTTCCTATCTTTCCAGGCTCCCCCCCCCCCTTATATCTTACTCTTATTGTACTCTGTGGTCCACTGAACAGACCCATTTGTTATTCTTTTAATATGACACTCAATCTTCAGATTCCTCCTTCTTCTTTGCCTCTTGGTTTTCTGGCTTCCTTCAAGTCCTAGCTAAAATCTCATCTTCTACGAGTGCCTTTCTTGATTCCCCTAAATTCTGGTGCCTTCCCTCTGTTGTTTTTCTTCTATTTATTTTTTACATATCTTGTTCCTAGGTAGTTTTTTGCATGTTGTCACCCTCATTAGATTGTGAACTCTTTGAGAGTACAGGTGATCTTTCGCTTTCTTTGTGTTCCCAGGGCTTAGCACGGTGCCTGGCCCATAGTTGGCACCTAATAAGTGCTATTTGGAATAGAAAAAAATATTTAGAAATGAAAGTGATGCAAAACAAAATCAATCAATCATTTTTTAAAATCATGTGTTTCAGGCCTGGAAACAAAAGGATCTGGATTCAAATCTGGCCTCAGACACTTCCTAGCTATGTGACCCTGGGCAAGTTACTTACCCCCAATTGCCTAGCCATTACCACTCTTCTGTCTGGTATTTAGTATTGATTCAAAGATGGAAAGTAAGTTTTTTTTTAAGGGATATTCACATTGCATTGGTTTCCCAGTGCCATGAGAGAAGTTTTTCATCTCCATTCTTGTTTTGTTTTGGTATCTTTTTGAACTTTTTATAAATGTTTTTGGGATTCAAACATTTGACATCAGAAACCTAAATAAAAGTTGACAACTGAGACATGTTGAAAGCTAAATTTCAAGGGAGTGATAATTGTTTATTTCAGTGCTTGAATGGGCACAGAGAATAGCCAAAAAAAGTTGGAAAATGTGTCAGTATCAATACATGAAAGAGAACAAAGTTTTTCAACTTACTCACGATTCTGCGGTCTGTGTGTAATGACTACTTTCTTCAGCAATAGAGCCGCCAGAAGACTATGGAGCAATTATTGATGATATCACAACCAATAAAAAATGACTTTTTTTTTAACCAAAATTATAATTGGTTATTTAAATGATAGTAAATTGAGTCAACTATCCAGGTTCATTCACATCATTGATTGATCTATTTTATCAGTCTCTTTAGTGCTCATGACTATCCTGTCATGACATTACTATTAAGGGGTGACATACATTTACATGAAGATGATGCAGAAGAAAATAAATAATTAAAAAAATTATGTATTATTTTTATCATACTGCTATTAGTTTTCTAGTGTCATTTGAGAAGTTTTTCATCTCCACTCTTGTTATGTTGCCATGATCTTATGAAAAAGCCAGTGTGAGTAAATCTAATTTCAAAAAAAAAATCTCATACAAAGAGTTCTTTGATGTTTCAGTGCTTTTGTGAGCTCATTAATGTACATATTCCTTCCCTTGAACAAACTCCTGTCCTACCACATTTAGGAGTAGATTAAAATTCTCTATTTGGCATTGAAAGCCCTTCAGAATTTGTACCTTCTCCTTCTACAGTCTACCCTGCTGCTATCCAGTGACACTGATCTCCTTGCTATTTCTCAGATGAGAATGTATTTCCCAGCCATGGGTACTGTCACTGGCTATTCCCTCTGCCCCGGATTCTCTTCTTTCTTCATCTCCATCTCTTGGCTTCTCTGTCTTTCTTCAAGTCCCAGGTAAGATCCCATCTTCTTCAGGGAAGTTTCTTGATTCCTCCTGATTCTTGGACCTTCCGTCTATTGATTAACTTATTTTGGGATTTGTCTTGTTTGAACATACAGTAGTTGTTTGCATGCTGTCTCACCCATTAGATTCTAAGCTCCTATGGTGGGAATGGAGGGTGATGAAAAGTGGGAGAGATTTTCTTTGTATACCTAGACCTTAGTTCAGTGCCTAGCATAAATGGGGTATTTAATAAATTTGTTTTATAAATAAATGTGCGTAATAAAAAATGACTGACAGATCCCAGTCCATCTTATTCCCATACATCTTATGTGATGTTTCTTTACATTAAGCACATTGAAAATACCTAGGAATCTATCTGCTGAGACAAACAGAGGAACTTTATGAACACAACTACAAAACTCTCCACATAATTTAAACTAGATCTAACCAATTGGAAAAACATCATTTGCTCAAGGATAACATAATAAAACCAACATAATAAAAATGACAATCCTACCCAAATTAATTTACTTATTTAGTGCCATACCCATTGAACTACCAAATTTTTTTTTACTGAACTAGGAAAAAACCATAACAAAGTTCATTTGGAAGAATAAAAGATCAAGGATCTCAGGGAAATAATGAAAAAAAATGCGAAGGAAGATGGCCTTGCAGTCTCAGATCTCAAACTATACTATAAAGCAGTGGTCATCAAACAATTTGGTACTGGCTAAGAGACAGAAAGGAGAATCAGTGGAATAGACTCCGGGTAAGTGACCTCAGCGAGACAGTCTATGATAAGCTCAAAGATCCCAGCTTTTGGGACCCAAATCCACTATTTGATAAAAACTGCTGGGAAAATTGAAAGACAGTATGTGAGAGATTAGATTTGGATCAACATCTCACACCCTACACCAAGATAAACTCAGAATGGGTGAATTACTTGAATATAAAGAAGGAAACTATAAGTAAGTTAGGTGAACATGTTAGTAGTTAGGAAATTCTAGTCTTGAGAAAATGGATAGAGAATTCCCCAGAGACTGTTCCATAAAAGTCTGGTCATTCTCTGCTGCCAGATTGTGATGGGGACATGTCTTTGGGTTCACAAAAGCTCTACCAGTGGAGTGCCAATTCTGGATTTTTTTTAACCTGTCTAGGAAGGCTACAACAAGTGACAGCGAACCAGTATTATAACACTCATTGCGAGGAGGTTATCTAAAGAGTGCTTTGACCATGGTGATTCATGCCACAAAGAAAAATACAAAATAGTCCTAAATCTTGTGCAGTCTCTTTCTGCTTTTGCGGTAATGTTGTTAGAATGATGGAAAATGGGGCAGAGGGTATTGTCCTACAGTATTTAGACTATTATATTATAATATTTTGATGCATTTGTATCACTTTTATCACTCTATATAATGATCTATCCATCTTTGTCTTATCCATCTCTCTCTCTCTCTCTCTCTCTCTCTCTCTCTCTCCCTATCTATCCATCCACCCCCCTACCCTCCCTCCCTTCAGTGTTATAGACTGCAACTCATCCACATCTTTTTATCTGTGCTGGTGTCCTCCCTAACTCTTCCATGTAGTACTTCTCTAATTTACTAGAGGCCTTCCTCTCAGTGTTTTGACATTGCATAGCTACTATTATAGCACTTGGACTGTCCATTTGTTTCCTTCAATTCCTTGTTCTAGTTGAATGACTTGCTCACCTCCTTTTCCAATCATCCATTTCCTGGAGTATATCTTTTATTCCATTTCTTTACTCAAGTCATTGTCAATAACATGTTGTGATCTACTTATACCTTCTATGTGTATTTCTATTTTCATTTGTAATACCCATAATTTTGTTGATTTGTGGTCATAGTGGTGTTTCATGTAACAGTTGGAAGACCTACTTTCTCTTTTTTCAGTTCCTTTTATGAATTATTTTCCTCCATTAGAATGTAATTTTATGGAGAGCAGGGACCGTCTTTCTGATTATATTTGTATTCCCAGTGACAGTGTCAGTCACATAGTAAATGCTTAATAAGTGCTTGTTGACTTTCATATTAACTTGAATTTTTAATTGTATAGGAGCATCATAGGATCATATCTGTCCTAATGAGAAATCTCTTAAATTTGAAAGGTTGTTTGGACTTTGGAGGAAAGATAAAAAGTTTAATTTTAGACTTGTTGAATTTGAAATTCTCTGAAGCATCCATTTTGAAATGTCCAATAGATATGATGTCTTGTCAATAATTCTAGGTACATAATTATAAACTGACATTTATGTAGTCCTTTAAAGTTCTTCAGACTCAGGGGAGAGACTGAGTTGGATAGATAGATCTGTGATTCATCTGTGTAAACATGACAGTTGAACCTATGGGAGCTGATGAAGTTACTAGGAGACAATGTAGAGGAAAAATAGAAAAGGACTAAGAACAGAACCTTGAGGAACACCCACAGTTATGAGGCATGAAATGAATGATGAACTAACAAAGGAGATTGAGAAAGAACAGTTGGACAGGTAGGAAGAGAATGAAGAGTTCTGTCAAAAACAAACAACAACCCGAAATCCAAGGAAGAGTTAAGTGCCCAGCAGTAAAGTGGTCAAAAGTATCAAATTCAATAGAAAGATTGAGAAAGAAGAGGACTGAAGAAAGACCATTAAAGCTGGCAATTAAGAGATTATTTTGGAGAGAGCAGTTATTTAGTTCAGTAACTGTCAGAAGTCAGATTGCCAAGGATTGAAGTGAATTTAACGAATAGGGGCAAAGTGAAAGTAATGAATGTAAATGGCTTTATTTTGTAGGAGTTTGGCTGAGAGAGGAAAAATATAAGACAGTAGTGTGAGGGGACAATAAAAGTTAAAAAAGAATGAACTAGCTACATGTCTCAGTGAATAGAATTCTGGGATTATATTTAGTGTGTAAATGGGATTATCTTCCTTTGTTTATTTTAACTTAATCAATCAAGAACTTGGAGTGTCCCTCCTTCCATACTTAGTTAGTCAAACACTTTAAGAACCTTTTTCTAGAAAAGGAAGTTCACACCCTCAAAGACTAGAAGTGGATCCCACAAGCACTGCCCTCCCCTCTTCCCGTGCAGTGCCAGGCAAATTAAGAAACTATGATTGGTTCCTGAGACATGATAGACTAGCCCATAGTAAAAGGAAGTAGAAACCAGAGAGACAGGAAGTGACTTGGGAAAAAGGCTATAAAAGGCAAGACCAGAGAACTGAACAGGGACTTCTACTTCTACTTCTACATTGGAGGGGTTCTGCTGTGTTGGTGTCTCTGAATTGGATTTCATTTTGTGTTGGAGTTTCTGTGTTGATGGCTTGAGGAGTTCTGCTTTGGTGACTCACTTGGGTTGAGAAGATCCTGACCAGAGACACTTTCACTTTGCCCCTATTAGTTAAATTCACTTCAATCCTTGGCAATCTGACTTCTGACAGTTACTGAACTAAATAACTACTCTCTCCAAAATAATCTCTTAATTGCCAGCTTTAATGGTCTTTCTTCAGTCCTCTTCTTTCTCAATCTTTCTACCAAATTTGATACTTTTGACCACTTTACTGCTGGGCACTTAACTCTTCCTTGGATTTTGGGTTGTTGTTTGTTTTTGACAGAACTCTTCATTCTCTTCCTACCTGTCCAACTGTTCTTTCAGCTCTTCTCCTGTCTTTGGTGGGACTCTCTCTTTGGTGAGGCACTTGGATCTGGACTTAGGGAATTTAGTTAGGCAATATTTTCTACATTCTTCTTACATTTTCCTATTCACTATCTCTACCTTGCTGTAATAAAGCTACTAAAGCTACTAATAGCCTCATGACTTAAGAGTTAATTTTTATAAATGGCAACCACAACTTTTTATAACACTGAATTTGACAGAAACCAAATTTAACTCTTTAACTCTAACTTAATAGGTCCTAAGAAGGCCTGAATTCAAATCCAGTTTCAGACACTTACCAGCTGTGTGATTTTGGACAAATAACCATTTCAGTATCCTTACCAAGAAAACCTCACTGACAGCTGTGGTCCATGGGATCACAAACAGTCAGACATGACTGAACAACAACCAAAGGGCTAAAAAAGGTAATGGGTTTTTTTAAAGCATGGAGAAGACTTGGGCATGTTTGAAGGTAGTAAGGAATGAACCAAGCGGTCATGAGATATTACAGATTTTTGAGAGTGAGAGTGAATTATTGAAGATGTAATCTGCAGAAAAAGGAAGGGGATGAAATCAAGTGTACTTATAGAAGGGCTGGCCTTAACAAGGAGGAAGGCTACCTCGCTGCCTCTTAAATGAAATACAATGATAACACACAAATAAGTGCTGTCTTCAATTAAGACAGGTAATGTGAACCAAATATCCACTATATTTATAGATGAGAGAATTGAGACTTAGAGAGGTTATGACTTCCTTATACTCACACCACTAATATGAGGTGAGAGAATTGAAGTGTTCTGGGAAGTGGGCACTTAATAAATACTGATTGACTGATTCACATTTACCTTTTAAAAATTAATATGGCTCTGGTAATTCACAAGAAATTATTTCCAACTTCTTTTTTAAAGAGTTCTGTTTAGAGCTTGATTTTTACGATGCTGATGATTGCTTTTATAATTCTGTGCATTTGATTGAATCTTTTTAACTGAGTTTCTGTACACCTGGGGGGAGATTACAACAGAGCTTTCAGTTTCTATAAATTGAAATCATTAATAAGCAAGGTAAACATACAAAAGATTTAACAGGTTAGTTGAATAAATCATTCTCATTCTCACTGCTGGCCAAAATTGCCAAATGCTTGTCAGCCCCTGCAGCTGCAGATCAACTGAGCTAACCTGTAAAATGATTTGGGAAGGATGACTCACTTTGAACTAGTGAAGCGTGTAGCTTCTGAAGGAGCTGAGTTACAATGTCAGGTCCTGCAAAGGATGACTCTGGTGGGTGGATAACTCTAGGTGTGTAATAAAAGCTGGCATTTATTTATTTACTTAAAATCCATAAAGCTCTTTACATACATTAGCTTATTTAATCCTCCCAACAACCCTTTGAGGTGAGCATTATGGGTATTATTACCTCTATTTTACAGATGGGGAAACTGAGACTCGGAGACATCCGTGGTTGTCCAGTTTGTAAGTATCAGAGGAGGACTTTGAACCCAGGTCTATTTGATTACAAATTAGGTACTTCTCCACAGTGGGGAAAAAAGAACCTCAGTTTAGCTGACAAATTGCTCTTTGTAGCTGTACCTATCCACATGGGATGATGTGTGTGCCTTATAACTGGGATTCTTGGACTGAAAAATATGTGGCTTTCCTTTTCAAGGAAGATACTTGAGAACATGGGGGGGGGGAAGGCCCCTAAGAAAAGCCCTTTGTAACAGAGGACATTGTTAATGTGTTAATCATGCATCAGCATTCCTAGCTGGAGCTCTGGCTAGATCTTTAGCCAGTTGCTATCTAGTCTGCCAAAGCTCATCATTAAGATTTTCCCTGGGTTCTGATCAGATGTCCTGGACACATTGTGACTAGTCAGACTAAATTCATTTAGGCACAGAACTTGATTTTGAATGTACTGTAAGATATACCAGAGTCTGGCTGAATCCCCAACTTTAGGGTTTTGCTTTAGCTAATCAGGTACCAGATCATTTCTCAGCAAATGGCTTGTGCAGAGCCACATTCCTGACTTGGATCTTTTCTCCTCCCCAGACGTGATTTTCTTTAGGTTACCAGGATGTCCACAGTGTAAAATGACTTTTTTATGTTTTGATTTCCGTGGTTGCCAATTTCCTTCTATGTCTCTTTATCTCCACTCTTTCTCCTCAACACTCATACCTTTCTCTGAGATGTCTGTTGCCCTTCCTGCTCCATCCTCAATGCATTCTGAGATCTCATCTGACAACTACATCAGAAGTTCTGCTGCCTGTCGCTCTTCTCCAAAGATTGCTCTTGCTCTTGTCCCCTCCAGATTCCTTTGGGATATGCCTATCCATCTTCCATCACATTGCTCTGCCCTCTCCCAAACCAAACCAACCTTTGAAATGACATGACTTCTAGATGATATTTCCAAACTCACTTACATTTATGCAGAATCTTTGTGCTTATGCTTTCATCCAGGAAGACACATTTCATGATGGGCCAGTGATTTTTCTAGAAATCAAAGGGTAAAGAATGCATAGAAAACATATGAGTTGAAAAGGTAAAAATAATTAAAAGTGAAAAATTCTTATGTGTGAACAGCTAATAATAATAGCGGAGGTAAATATCAATTTAAGATTTGCAAAGTGCTTTTGCAAGTCTTATAACTCCAGTAGCCCTGTGACAGAGGTACCAGTACTATCACACCCATTTGACAGATGAGACTGATCATTCTGTCCATTAAGGGACTTGCCTTCTGTTATATAGCTATTAAATATCTGAAGTGGGCTTTTTAATCCAAGCCTTCCTGACTCTAAGTCCACCAATCTATCATATTATACCATAATAGCTCTATCTTATGATGTCATTCCCAATAAAATATGAAAAGCTCTTTCTAAGTTTTCTCATTTGACCCTCCCAAGATTTTGTGCAGCAGATAAAATATCCCCATTTTTTTAAGAATCAAGAGACATTATGAGAATTGCTTTATTAAACCTAAGGTGATATAAAATGTTTTTTAAATTATAATTATTGTTAGGAATTAGCTATCCACATTCAAACCAAATTGGAATGATCATTGCTTGGGGAAAAAAAACCCCACACCTCAGTTTCAATTGCTCTGGAGAGATATAGCCACTGAATGACTGCAGGAATACCAGGAGTGAAGGCAGGACTTGGCCATGTTGAAGGGAAGGCAGGTTTTTGAAAGCTATCTTTTTGACAGGATGAATGTGAAGTACTACTGGGGGAAAGACTTCAGCGTGGCTTCCTGTCCATGTGGCTCCAGTTCTCTTACTGACATCTATTCTTAGCCCTTCTTTGGCTTCAAAGGTTTCCTCTTGTCTATTTTCGGTGGCAGAATATGGATTTAGATCTGTATAATTCCCCTTGATCACTAGCCCATATCCCAGAGAAGACACTGAGGCTCTTGTCTTGGCTGGCTATTAAGTAAAGTATTTTTTTACGTACCTACAAATGATTTTTAGCACTATCATCAGAGATCAATGAGTTTTCACTTTGATTTCCAGTCATTCTCTCTTTGGTAGCAGCGCAGATGAGAATGTAGACTAATCTTCCTTGGGAATGATGCAAAGAACCGAAGAATCCAGGCTCATAAAATCCCTTCCTGCTACAACTAAAAAGTAAGCAAAGATGATTTTCACTGGATTAGGATGTAATTTTTGTGTCTGTTATCCGAGCTTAGTTTGGTCTGCATGAAATGTAACAAAAGGCCACATGCTATCCCAAAGTGAATTCTTTCCACAAATGTTTATTAAGTAAGCATCTGCAGAGCATTGGCTGAATATGCATATTATAGACTATTGTAAGCACTGTGAAAATGAGGCAGTGGGGAGTGACCAAAACTTATTCAATATCCAGAGCACAGGGCAGTGAATAGAGCATCAAATCTGGAGTCAGGAAGACTCATCTCTGTGAGCCTGGGCAAATCACTTAACCCTTTTTGCCTCAGTTTCCTTATCTGTAAAATGAGCTGGAGAAGGAAATGGACAATTACTCCAGTATCTTTGCCAAGAAGACTCCAAATGAGGTCATGAAGAGTCAGACAAACCTGAAAAACAAGTGAATAACCATTAAAGGTACAGAGCATGGGTAGCTAGGCAGTATAGTGGATAGAGCTCTTGGCTTGGAATCAAGAAAACCTAGGTTCAAATCCTGCCCCAAACAATATTGGTGTGATCCTGGGCAAGCTGTTTAATTCTCTCACCCTGGTTTCCTCGTCTGTAAAATACTGACAGTTCTTGCACCCATCTCATAGGGTTGTTAGGAGGACCAAGTGAAATATATGTAAAGTACGTTGCCAACTTTAAAGTGCTGTATGAATGTTAGCTATTATTATGGCAATGGGAAAGAGACATAAGGTTCAGATAAAATGTGGCTGGCCCTTGTAAAGTTTACAGATCTATTATCAAAGGACAAACAGAGGTAATGCTAAGACATAGAGAAGTGTGCTCTAAAAGGTCCAAGGATAATTCCATTACTCACAAAGAATCAAGGGAGACATCATAGAGAAGAAGGCATTTGAGTTTTTTTAAATTTAATTTAATTAAAACAATTTTTCCATGGCTGCATGAGTTTTGCTGTCTCCCTCCCCTCTCCTGGAGTTGACAAGCAAATTCATATTATACATATGTTATCACTCAAAATAGATTTCCATATTGTTCATTTTCAATAAAGTAATCTCTGTAGGAATTTTCTAATGTTTTTAAAAGAAAGAATAAGAATTCAGTAGGTAAAGAGGCAAAGGAGAACATTTCGGGCAAAAGGGAACAGCATAAGCAAAGGCTCAGAGATGGGATGTGTAGCCAATTTTCACTTAATTTAAGTGGACAGTTCTGTCCTCTTGAGGGGCTCCGAGGGGCTCCCCTCTCTTTGACTTTGCATCCCACCATCAGAGTGACTTCAGTGCCTTGAGAGGATCTGTGGCTGCAACTGCTGTCACCTCTGCTGCCCACTCTATGGGAAGTGGGATTTGTAATGAGAATTTGCTCAAAGTGAGAACTATCAATACAGAGGCAGATTCACAGAGCAGGGGGTGCCTTAGATGTCTGGCCCATGGAATGCACAGAAAGAATTAATTTGAGAGATTAGACTAGAAATGGAGTGGCACAAGATTTTGGGAGCTCCAAAATGGTATGGAAAGAAAAGACATGGAGATGGGAAGGACACTTTTCGAAAGGAATTTTCATCATATTCCATCTACCTCTGGTTCCCCTAATAAACTTTTTCCCTAGTCTCTGGACACATTGGCTCATCGGTAATTATGGTAAGGATGAGTTTGCCCCAACAGCCTTTACTCCAGAGACCTCAACGTGTTTTACATGACTCAGTAACCAAGATGTCTCTGAATTCTTTATTAAGAAAGATGGTCCAGCCTCAGAAATGCAAAATTCGAGGCCAGTCTCAGTTCCAAGGCCATTTAACTTTATCTCTTATCCTTAAAAGGATGTCAAGGATGTACTAATGAAATGCTATTGTAAGCCCTGGGAAACTGAGGCAGGAAGAAATCATAGCAACCTAAAAATTGCCCAGGTCTGGCATGGAGAGGACCTGGTTTCAAATCTAGCTGAGTGACTTTGGACAAGTCTTTTGCCTACCCCTTGCCTTTCTGTCTTAGAGTTGTTATTCAGACAGAAAGTGAAGGTTAAAAAAAGTCACTCAGCAAGTTTCTGTAAGGACCAAGTTTTGGTCTTGACCTTTGGTCACCTTCCCTCACCATCAAACCATACTCTTCTGAATATTGTCCTTCTGACATGGATCTTTTTCTTTTCCTCTTAAAGCACAAAGTAAACAGAACCATCTGAAGGATAGGGAAAGGGGCCAGATTTTGAAGAAGTAATTCTGTGCTCTTTGCAAACCGAAACAGTGTGAGAGAAAAAATCTAGGTCAAATATTGGACTTGGAGCTTAAAGAAGTTGTCATCTTGAAACCACGTCTTTTGAGCACGCTTAGCATTATCTGCTGAGCAGCGATGCTGGGGATTAACTATAGAAACGGCATATTTGTTACAGTTAAAACACAACAGCGCTCGCATAACTTTCCTCCGGAATAGTTTTCCTTCTGGATTTTTTAGGGGGTATTTCAAATGCATCCCCATGTCAGATTTGTTAAGAAAGAGGGCATTGTGTCTCCCGAGAGGCAGCTAATTTGCTTCTTCTTCCCCCCCAAGCAGAGCAAAATGCTAACTTTTAATGGGCTATCTCGCCTTTTCTGTCCTCCCTCAGAATTCCTATGCAAATATGCTAACCCCTGGGTTGGGAAAAGGTTAAAAAGAACTGTAAAAGTCTGTAGTAGCTCTTTCTGAGATGCCCCGCCACACTTGGCAGGGTGAGGTGTTCATAGCAGGTGCTGGATTGGCTATAAATGGACAATTTATAAACAGAGTTGACAACTGGGAAAACAGAGCAGTGGGAATGCAGGCATTCCAGGGGCCACTGGCTGATTTCCTCTCCGATGGTCCCCAGCATGGAATTATTGATAGCTCCTGCTCTGAAAGGAAGCCAGTTGGCCGAGGTATAAAAGAGCCCTACCTCAATGCCTGCCTGATCTGCTACTAGATACTTTAAATAGGCCAGTGCAAATGAGCTTCTTCAGGTTTGCACTTCCCTAATTAGCAATTTAATTGCAAAGCCTTCTTCTTCCTTCCCAACCTGGACTGAATTTAGCTTTCTTCCCTCTGTGTAGCTGAAGGGGAGCCGGACCTAAAGCGGCCTGGAGAGGACAGAAGCCTCAGGGCCAATGGGGGGTTCAGCACTTCCCCCGGGACCCGGGGCAGAAGCAGTTACTGGGGGTCCTGCGCTGGCCTAAGCACCCGTGGGCTTGTGCCTTGGGGAATACTGACTGTGGCGTGGCCCTCTCCCCTGAAGTTCTGACCGAAGGGGAGTTCAGGCTTTTCTTGTTGGACAAATGCTCCCTGTGGACTTAGTTATCCCAGCGATACATTCTCTTCAATTTCTTGTGAAGTTTTCCGATGGGATGTGTTCTATTGAGCTCTTTTTCTAGATATATTTTCAAACCTCTGATGGAAATGCACCCCCCCCCCCCCCCCCATAACAGAATAAACCAAAACCAACAAAGGAAAACTGAGCTAAACCCTTCAGATCTCCTCGGAACAGCTTTTCTGGGCTTTTGTCTACTGGGGACAGAGCCGGAGTCCTCTTTGGACAGCTCCTGGCCTGACTGTCCACTTAGATCAGAGGCTGTTTACTGTGTGTGTGTGTGTGTGTGTGTGTGTGTGTGTGTGAGAGAGAGAGAGAGAGAGAGAGAGAGAGAGAGAGAGAGAGAGAGAGAGAGAGAGAGAGAGAGAGAGAGAGAGAGAGAGAGAGAAAGAGAGACAGAGAGACAGAGAGAGACAGAGAGACTGAGAGAGAGAGACAGAGGGAGAGAGAGAGAGAGAGAGAGAGAGACAGAGAGAGGGAGAGAGAGAGACTGAGAGAGAGACAGAGGGAGAGAGAGAGAGAGAGAGAGAGAGAGAGAGAGAGGGAGAGAGAGAGAGAGAGAGAGAGAGAGAGAGAGAGAGAGAGAGAGAGAGAGGGAGGGAGGGAGAGAGAGAGACAGAGACAGAGACTGAGAGAGAGAGACTGAGAGAGAGACTGAGAGACAGAGAGGCACACACAGAGAGAGACAGAGACAGAGAGGGAGAGGGAGAGAGAGAGACAGAGAGAGGGAGAGAGAGAGACTGAGAGAGAGAGACAGAGGGAGAGAGAGAGAGAGAGAGAGAGAGAGAGAGAGAGAGAGAGAGAGAGAGAGAGAGAGGGAGAGAGAGAGAGAGAGACAGAGACTGAGAGAGAGAGACTGAGAGAGAGACTGAGAGACAGAGAGGCACACACAGAGAGAGACAGAGACAGAGAGGGAGAGGGAGAGAGAGACAGAGAGAGGGAGAGAGAGAGACTGAGAGAGAGAGACAGAGGGAGAGAGAGAGAGAGAGAGAGAGAGAGAGAGAGAGAGAGAGAGAGAGAGAGAGAGAGAGAGAGAGAGAGAGAGAGAGACTGAGAGACAGACAGACAGACAGACAGACAGACAGGGAGACAGAGAGACACAGAGAGAGAGAGAGAGAGAGAGAGAGAGAGAGAGAGAGAGAGAGAGAGAGAGAGACTGAGAGACAGACAGACAGACAGACAGACAGAGAGATACACAGAGAGACAGAGAGACAGAGACAGAGAGAGAGATCAGGGTTAGAATTAGTTTAGCTCAAGCCCAAAAGAGAGACAAGGGAACAGCTACTGCAGACAAGAGAACAAGGAGATAGAATAGCTGGTGCCAGAAGGTTGCAGAGCCTGCATTCCAGTCAAGCAACTCCTTTTATCCTCTGGAAGCATTACTGTATATTATTACTTTGTCTCCTCCCAGCAACAGCCTCTCATTGGCCTTTGGGCTGCCACGTGTCTCTGCTCTTCAAGATGCTGGTGAAGAGACACCGGACAAGGCTTCTCCTGGAGTCCCTTTATTCCCCTGGGCTTCACCTTGGAAAATTCCCACCAAGGAGTTTGCTCCTTGGGCAGACTCTGCCCAGGATATTCAAATAGAGCTGTCCAGGCTGTCCCTCCTCCCTGAGGCCCGATGGCCCAAGCCCCCTCCATATTCAAGTATTGAGGTCCGTGGCAGTTTTGGACTTCCTGGCAAACGCTCTCCCAATCTCCCCTCCCCAAGAAGTTTTTAGTAGCTTTTCCTGGAAAGGTGCCATCGGAGGGGCTCGTTCTCGTGTCTTTGGCCATCCTGCAGTGCAGATCTCTGCCAGGAGTAAGTGGACTGACAGTACCTGTTTGCTTCAGCTGCTGGAGTGGTTTTTCTAGGGCCATATATGGAGGCTTTTGTTTGGCTGGGTCTCTGCACATTTCTTTGAACCACACCCTGTTGTTTTTCTTTGCGGTGTAACAGGCTGTGGGCCTGATCCTCCGGGAACTTTGATTCCCTTACAAGGAGCAAAAGTGGCAGAGGCCTAAGGGTTAGCATTAGGAGCTATTCGCTTAAAAGCATGTTCTGGGTACAAGAGGTTGGCTTGAGTGTAGAGACATGTTGTCCTGTGGAGACGCAGTGATTTGGGGAGCTCTAGACACAGGCTCTCTGGCCCCAGAATGATGGGAGAGCACACCTGGATTTAGAGAAGATTCCTAGGGCTACAGACAAAATGTAGTTATTCCACAGGTGAGGAAACAGAGCCCCAGCAAGGTGACTGGGCCAAGGACATACAGCTAAGTATAGTTTTAAATATATATACAAATATATATTTAGATAGGAAATTATAAATAGGAGAGAAGTTGGAAATGTCTCTTCTTCTAATCTCAGGAACAGAAGGAGATCAAGGAGGATGTGGGAAGGAAAACAGGTCCTCTTTGGAGAAAGGAGTCCCAACTCCTGCCCAGTCCCCATAATTGGCCATCTTCCAGCCTTTGCTTCCATCGCTGCTTATGCCGACAATTCCTTCCTCTTTCAGCTCTATCAGGTGAAGTCCCATCCATCCTTCAGCCCCCAATCGATGACAGTGTCTGTCTCTCCATGAAGCTTTCCTTGATCTATCCTTTGCAGAACTCACAGCACACTACGCTTCTCCGTCTCATGGACAGAGGCCATGGAACTTTGTCACCCGTGTGAAGTCATGTAGCCCAATGAAAACTCCCAAGGGCTGTCCCTCTGGGAACTGTAGGTTTACGTTCTGTAATGTTTCCAGCAATCACAGTGTCAGCCACATAGCTCTTGGGATACAGGAGAGGAATAGCTGTTAAGGTCACTGGTCTGTAGAGTGCTGGCTGCACCCAGGGAGGAGGCAATTTGCTAGGTTGACATCATCATCAACAGTTCTTTTGGAGGAATGTATTATGTGTGAAGTGCTGGTATGAGGTTTTTGGATGGCAAAATTGTACCAGACAACCTCTGCCTTCCAATAACTTACAATTCATTTGGATAACCATGATGTGAATCACACACACGACACACACACACACACACACACACACACACACACACACACACACCAATTAAAGTGACCCCACCCAACAAGTTAAATAAATAAATAATCAAATAAATAAATGTGGATTCCACTGGCAAACAGGAAATAAAAACAGGGAGTTTCCAGAGATCAGATATTTTTTGCAAGGGGAAAAAGTTTAGGGAAAGGGCCACCTCTGTTCTGTCCACATTATAGGCCAATTTTGGGGTGAGCTTACCCACTGGGGAAAGAAATCTATTCCAGGGGAGGAGAAGTAGCCATCTTGGCACTGCAGCCTCTAGAGATGGGTTTGGGGGTGTTTCCTTGGGATGCAAAGGAAGACACAGTCCAATGTAGCCCAGTTATATAGACTAGGAGCCTTAAAACTGTAGCCCACCCCGGTTCCCTCTCTGGGGAAGGGGCAACTCTCTTCTACTCAAAAGGGCCATATGACTGCTATATAGTAATTGAGAAAAGTCTTTTTTATGTGTCCCAAATTGTAGTACAGAAAGATGATTCAAGGGCACGGATGAAGGTATATGATAGCGTGTTGCCACTGTAATGAAGTCCCTCATTCATATTGCCCTGTTTTCCTTGGTCATTATCTTGACAGTGCTCCCAAAAGTATGTGAAAGGAGGGGCATGCTCAGAAACTTTCTGCCTGCACACAGGGAAGGGCCAACACCTTCCCACTCTTAGAGAAACACACTCAAGACACCTCTCAGTAGATTTATGATAGTAAATCTAGGTCACTTGAAATAATCACATATGGGAAACACAAAGGATCTTCTGTAGGTACTATAATTATAATAATACTTTTACTCCCTAATTGAGGCCTCAGTGAAAGGATCTTCCCTTCAGATATCTAGCAGACCTGAGCTCCTCGAGAAATATAACATTTAAAAGACATGAGGATGGATCTAATTGACTCCAGAACAACAGTAGTCTGGATAATGATGTGGAGGGGGAGGAGGAAGATGACATTATTCTCATTATTATCATCAACATTAATGAACTTTTTTTTTCAGTGATGAGGAAACTGAGTGAGGGGATGGACATTATTAAAGTGGTAGAGTAGAAAGAACCCTGAATGTGGAGTCAGAGGATCTTGATTCAAATCCTTGCTCTGATGCTTAATACTTATTTGACCTCAGACCATTTTCTTTCCTTAGGCTTCCATTTCCTCACATAAGATGAAAACATTAGATGACACAAGTTCTAAGTTGTTTTCAGCTCTAAATACTATTATCTTATGGTCTTAGGAAGCTTCCTGGGCAGGATAGTGATAGAGGTGAAAGGGATCCCCAATTCTGTTGTTTATAGCTGGATGATGAGTGAAAAAGCATTTATTAAAGCACAAACTATATGCTAAACACTGTGCTAAGTGCTAGAAATACAATTAATAAAAAACAAAACAAAATAAAAAGAAAAACAAAATAGTTCCTCTTTTTAAGGAGCTTACAATCCAATTGAGAAAAATGTCAGTAAGGTCTTATTAGTATGAATAATGGGGTCAAGATGGCGGCTTAGAGAAAGCTAAAGTTCAGATCTCCGGAAACCCTTCCCTACCGAACTCAAACTATATGCTTCTAAGGCACCAAAATTCAAAACGAACAACAGCATAGACCCCAGGAATCCTCCTCCTGGACCTGGACCTGGATCAAAAGGTATGACCCCCCCAAAAGCCAGAACACGAGATCACTCGGACCTAAGGGACAGGCAGAAGGAAGGTCCCAGGACCCATCCCCCCAACCCAGAGCGCTGAGTCTGAGGCAGCAGAGGGAACCTCAGAGCCTCAGGGCCGGCTATCCTGAAGGCCGCTTCCTGAAAACAACCTGACCCAGCCACCGGGGCACCCAGACAGCAGGGAAACAGAGAGGGGGGGGGGGGGAGCCTGCAGCCCCCTGGCTGGATCCTTCCATCCGAGTCTCACGGAAGGTCCCTGCCTCAAAGCATACTTAGTTCAACCCAGAGAAAGTTAATCTTATCAGGAACCCTCAGAGCTCCAGGAAGCCGCGGCCCCTCCCCCCTCAGAGTGCTGGCTCTCCTGGCCGGCTAAGGCACAGAAACAAACACCCTGCGGAAAGGGCCAAGCCAGGCTCAGAGCGTGGAAGTAAGGCAATGGAGAAGCATCGGGAGGGAACTGAGGAGGGCAGTAACAGGGAAACACCAGCAATTCCTGGCTTCCCCGGGAAGACAGAACAACAACTGCATAGAACCAACACTCTGCCTGGGGCTAAAACCTCTGAACACCAGACAGAGATAAGAAGAACTAGTCCTCCCCACTCAGATAGAGATGGCAAACTCCACAGAAGCACAAAATCCCCCAAATTCCAAGAAAAACAAGAAGAAGGGGGTGACTTTGGACACATTTTATGGAGAAAAAATACAAAATACAGAGGAGATAGAAGAGGAAACACAAGCAAATGCTCCGAAACCTTCCAAAGGAAATGGAAAACTCTCCACAAACACATGAAGAATTTGAATCGGAAAGGATCAAAAAGATGGAAGCCCTCTGGGAGGAAAAGTGAGAAATAATGCAAAAGAAATTCACGCATCTACAAAACCAGTTTGACCAAAGTGAAAAGGAAAATCAGGCTTTAAAAGTCAGAATCAGGCAACTTGAAGACAACGAGCAAGAATTAATAAAGCAAAGCCCAAAGACCAAGAAATTAGAAGAGAACATAAAATATCTCACTGACAAGGTGACAGACTTGGAAAATAGAGGGAGAAGAGATAATTTAAGAATAATTGGACTTCCAGAAAAGCCAGAAATAAACAGCAAACTCGACATCGTAATACAAGATATAATCAAAGAAAATTGCCCAGAGATTCCAGAACAAGGGGGCAATACAGCCACTGACAGAGCTCACAGAACACCCTCTACACTAAATCTCCAAAAGACAACTCCCAGGAATGTAATTGCCAAATTCCAAAGCTTTCAAACAAAAGAAAAAATCCTACAAGAAGCCAGAAAAAGACAATTTAGATATAAAGGAATGCCAATCAGGATCACACAAGACCTTGCAATTTCTACTCTGAATGATCGTAAGGCATGGAACGTGATCTTCAGAAAGGCAAGAGAGCTGGGTCTTCAACCAAGAATCAACTATCCAGCAAAACTGACTATATACTTCCAAGGGGAAAGTATGGGCATTCAACAAAATAGAAGATTTCCAAGTTTTTGCAAAGAAAAGACCAGAGCTCTGTGGAAAGTTCGATATCGAAAAACAAAGAGCATGGAATACCTGAAAAGGTAAATATGAAGGAAAGGGAAAAGGAGAAAAATGTTCTTTTTCTTTTACTCAAACTCTCTTCTATAAGGACTACATTTATATCAATCTATGTATACTAACATGTGGGGAAAATGTAATGTGTAAATAGGGGGAAAAGAAAGACCAAATAGAATAATGTTTCTCACACAAAGATTCACATGGGAAGGGGAGGGGAAGAAAACTCCTATAAGAAGGAGAGGAAGAGAGTTTTTACTTAAACCTTACTCTCAGGGAAATCAACTCTGAGAGGGAAGAACATCCAGATCCATTGGGATCTTGAATTCTATCTTACCCAACAAGGGAAGGGAGAAGGGAAAACCAAGGGGGGTAGGGGGGAGGGAACACAAAAAAGGGAGGGAAGAAGAGGGGGGAGGGGGAGGGAACAAAAAGGGAGGGACTAGAAAGGGAAACATATCAAGGGAGGGGACAAGGGGGACTGATTTAAAGTAAATCACTGGACTAAAAGGTAGAGCTGAAGAAGAAAGGTTAGAATTAGCGAAGGATATCAAAATGCCAGGGAGTCCACAAGTGACAGTCATAACTTTGAATGTGAATGGAATGAACTCACCCATAAAATGTAGACAAATAGCAGAATGGATTAGAATCCAAAACCCTACCATATGTTGTCTTCAAGAAACACACATGAGGTGGGTAGACACCCACAAGGTCCGAATTAAAGGATGGGAGTAAGACCTTCTGGGCCTCAACTGACAGAAAGAAGTCAGGAGTGGTAATCATGATATCTGATAAAGCCAAAGCAAAAATAGACCTGATCAAAAGGGATAGGGAAGGTAATTATATTTTGTTAAAAGGGTCTTTAGATAATGAGGAAATATCACTAATCAACATGTATGCACCAAATAATATAGCACCCAGATTTCTAATGGAGAAACTAGGAGAATTGAAGGAAGAAATAAACAGTATGAATAATGGATCCTGTGATGTGACAGCAAATGCTGGAATTTGCACTTTTCGAAGTTTCATTTACATAAAACATGGCAATTTGTTCTTTCTCATTGGAAATAGTATAAATCTGAATTATGCGATCACTGCTTGGAATTCATTATTTGTACACTTTGGGATTTAGTTATACCCCAAAATTTTAATTGTAAGGCAAATGGAAAAGATTGGATGTTCCATGACTGAATCAGTAGATCATATGACAGGACCCAAGAGTTTGGGAAAAACATATGGTGAGGGCTGGAAGAATTAAGGACACAGGTTTGATGGTGATGGTGTTTTCTCACTGGAAGATTTCTGGATGGTGGCTCCCAGCTCCCCTGAGTGGTGTGAACTCTTCCTGCCTGACCACACTAGTAAAAGGACAAAGAGAAATCAAGGAGAAAGAGTCATTCTTTTCAAATATCTTCCTCCATGGGTTCTGTTCTGCCTTTGAAAAAAATTAGGGTATCCTTGAAAATCAGGTTGCTGTATTTCAAGATGACAGCTATTCATTATGTAAAATTCAAAGTAAAAACGTAGAAATTTAACATTGAAACAAGAAAGTTTCGCCAATTACATTGAATTTTACCTTCCATGCATATTTAGAGCTTCTAGACAAGTTCTTTATGACTGACTATTGGACTTGAGTGTTTTTGAAGTCAACTACAAGTTCACCCAAACCTCAAGGAGGATGCTTTTATTGAGGGCTCTTAATGTGTTATTAGGTTGCCTGGCAGCCACCTAGTAAAGATGGCTCCTTTCAAGGATAACAGACCATTCACCGCCTCTTTGGGAGAAGTTTCACCTGAAAGATCAGAGGCTAAGAGCCATGCTTATAAAAGAACATATAATTTGCTTCCTTATATGCCCAGGGAGTCCCTAGGAGCTCCAATAGAGTCAATTTTTTAGTGCTTGAAGTTGGTATGCTTTTGTTAAGACAAGTAACTTCTTGGGCTATTAATTATGTAATTAAAACTCTAAACCTTCTCATTTAGGATGATAATAAAATGTTAAAAGGTGTGTTGCTTGTAAACCTAGGTTGTTTTTTTTTTGGTCTTTCCATTTATTACCATTTATTGCCTTTTATCACTGGTTGACTGGTTGGCCAAACCAAGCTAATTACCTTCCTATTGTTCTTGGAAGACTTGGTGCAAACTATACCATTAGTCAGTCCATAAAAATGAAGTAGCAGAATAGTGCATTCACTTTTTGCTCCCCTTCTCTTTCTGTACATGTTGTTCTGCTGAGGCCAAATCTGATTGGAGGGCGACAAGACCCATCACTGACAGAGGAGAAGCTCATTGTTTGCTGTGTAGTTTCTTAGTAGACTTTCAGGGTAACAGTACATGGGCTGTATACAGGGAATAAGAGAGGTTTAAAAAAAAGGAATTAAATAGCAAATGGGAAAAAAGACAGGAGAGAATATTACATCAAGAACACTAGTTGTATTTGTGGCCTTATTTTCCTCTTCTTTCTTGATTGGCAGTAAAAGAATCCCTATGGATCAGAAATGCCATTATATTCTAGAATGGACCCAGAAGTAGTGCTGTACATACTTTGACTGTATGATTAAGTAGAAGTTAGTGAACTTGAATAAGCCCCAGTTCTCTATTTATTCCTATATTCCTTCAACAAACATTGATTTAATTGCCTTCTCTGTGCAGGTCACTCACTGCCAAGCACTAGGGGAAATACAAAGCTTACTTTAAGTATCTGCATTCATGGAACTTGCAGTCTAGTAGAAAGTAGTTTAGAGAGAGAACAATACAAGAGCATTTAGATACAAAATTCATGATTCTATGGGATTCTTTTGAGATCTATGAAACCTCTTCTTTGCAGATTCTCATGCTTTGTGTATATTTGGGTTTTAATTCTTTATCCCCAAATTTTGTCTTTTATTCAGTATCACTCTAAAGCGTAATGATTTGGAAACTTTTGGGTGGTAACACCCTTCTGTTACTTCCTTGATTTCAAAACATATGCTGTTCTCCTCCCCACCCCCTACATCTCTCCCTGCAAAGTTTCATTACTGTAAAAATTGAAGAGAATTAAATGAATTGGATTTGGAAGCCCTTTTCCCTCAATAGATCTTTTTGGGGCAAATATATATTTTTTTCTGATTACATGTAAAAAATTTAACATTAGTTTAAAAATTTTTTGAGTTCCAAATCCTCTCCCTTATTGCCTTCTCCTCCCCTCTCATTGAGAAGACAAGTAATTTGATATAGGTTATATGTGTGTTGCATAGATCCTAAAATAATTAGAGAAATCTTGGGCCATCACAAAACCAGGTTTGGAAGTCTCTGACCTATAGACATAGAACCATTAAATATCAGAGCTAGAGAGAACCTTAGATATCGTCTAGGCCCACTTCCACTCACTTTATAGTTGGAAAAACGGAGACTTAGAGTAGTTGTAATTCATTTAAAATGGGCACCTATGTGGCACCATGGCACATAGAGCACTGGACCTGGAGTCAAGGTCTCTATGAGTTCAAATCTGGTCTCATATACTTCCTAGCTCTGTCACCTTGAGCAAATCATTTAACCCTATTTACCTCAGTTCCCTCATCTATCAAATGAGTTTGAGAAGGAAATGGCAAACCACTCTAGTATCTTTATTTTATTTAATTTATTTAACTTTAAAAAATATTATTTTATTTAATTAATTAATTTAGAATATTTTTACATGGTTGAATGATTTGTATTCTTTCCCTCCCATCCTCCCTCTCACCTCCTATAGCTAACGAGCAATTCAACTGGGTTTTACATCTATCAATGATCAAGACCTATTTCCATATTATTAACATTTGCAATAGAGTGATCATTTAGAGTCTACATCCCCATTCATATCCCCATCGAGTCATGTGATCAAGGAAACATCTTTCTTCTACATTTCTGCTCCATTCTAGTATTTTTGCTAAGAGTACCCCAAAGGGAGTCACAAAGGGTTGTACATGACTGAATTGACTGAACAGCTAGATCATAGTAGAGCCAGGACTCATGTTATTTGTCTTTTAATTTCCAATTTAGATTTCAACAAATCTCTTTTATGATCCCAGGATTCTAAGTCTGAGCATCTTTAAGAAGAATCGATATGAAGGTCTTTCTAAGCCGTATTTTCCCCCCTGGGTTTATCTATATCTATCATAAATCTAATTTTACTTTTCAGTGAACCAAATTTGATTTTCTCTCTCTCTCATTCCATCCCCATCTTCATGGAAAAAGAAAAAAAAACCCTTGTGTTATAATTATGCATAGTCAAGCAAAACACACCCCAGCATTAGCCATGTCTAAAATATGAACATGTATGTAATATATATGTATATTGTATCATGTGTTTTGGCAGCTTAGCTTCAAGTAACCAGTGGAAATGAAGGATGAGATATTTTCCCTCAAAATTCATGATATGATATAAAACTATAAACAACTCATGTGATTTATTTTTTTTAACTGTTACCTTCTGTCAGAATTAATACTATGTATTCTTTCCAAGGTAGAAGAATGGTAAAGCCTAGGCAACTGGGGCTAAGTGACTTGCCCAGAGTTACACAGCCAAGGAGTATCTAAGGTCAAATTTGAATTCAGGACCTCCCTTCTCCAGGCCTTGCAAGTTACATGATTTCTTGGAAAGAAACAACAAAGCACATTGGATTCGGGAGAAGTTATTTCATCTCTGATGACTGAAAAATGAGTGTCAGCCTCTAAATCTTAGTGTCCTTCCAGGTTTAAATTCTATAATCCTAAAAGCAAACTTGAAGATCTTTATAGGGAGCTCCTAAAGGGAATCTTGAGTTGGATTCTCAGTCTGGGTAGATGTCTGTTCAAATCTGCTGCACACATAGCTCTGTTTCTCATCATTGAAGGATCTAATTCCCAACTTTCAATAGAAAGTTGAGGGATCAAAAGGATGCAAACCTGCTGACTTACTTCTAGCCTCCAATGCAAGATTCCACCTCAGTGGAGAAAGCAAATAAGATACTTCAGTATAAATTCACAAGGATGTTTCTGTGGATACAAGACACTCCCTTCCTTCAAGGGATATTATTAAAACTCATTAAACTTTGAGTAGACAATGTGTACAATGGTGCTTATTATGAAGGAACTGGAGAAACAGCTAAGGACTCCTCCCTCTTGGCATTTCCAATGCTAATGCATCTATGGCATATTAACAAACAGAGTTGTCATTGCTTCTCTGATATTTCCATTGCCCTGCTAGGTTCAGCGACAGTATATTTATCATCCAGTGACTGAGAAATGACTTTTGATGAATGAATAGAAGGTGTAAAATCCTTGGATCTGCTTAAAATTAAAAATGTAGTGTGGAAATATGGTGTGTGCTTCCCCTCTTCTTTTCTTTCTTCTTAAAAAAAAAAAGATAGAAATGGGAGAACCATTCTTTTATTTCTTTTATTTCTTTTAGAATGAGAGAAATTTTGCCTCTCTTCTCAATGTACTTGTTGACAAAGATCAAAATCCCCGTCTTTTAGACATTTGTGACATTTTACAGAACCAGTGTGGTTTTTTCAGCCCTGGGTGTTCAGGCTTGCATTACTAAGACTCCTCTGGGATGAAACTCTGAGTACTCATCATGATCCACTGCTACTTTGGCCTTTCTTCCCAAGGCAGTAATGTTTGGTGTGGTTTTTCAGCTGGGAGGGATCAAAATGGGAATTTGTTTCCCATGACACTTTCTCAGACAGATGAGAGTTTTGCACCTTTCTAAGGGCCTCTTGGCTATGGGAGAAGAAGTGAACAACCTGTGGGCGTGTTATAATGAGAATCAGCTCATACCTTGACTGTCTTGTTTTGGTGAAGCCTAGTAGTAGAACTTGTTTCTTTCCAACTGTGTCATTTCCCAATCTTCTGGATCTGCATTTAAGGGGAAAATCTGACATTTCCCTTTGAAAGTCTTGCATTCTGATAATCATCTGCAGTTTGCAACTGGTCGAAACAGTAATTACTTAGGAGTTTCAGAAACTGTGCTGGCCTGAGGGGTCTGCATAGCCCTGTGAGTGGAAGTGGGGGGTAGGTAGGGAGACAGTGAAATCTCTGATCATAAGAATTAACAGAAGGGCAACAAATAATTAATGCGAGAAACCAGAATTGTAACTTTAGAACCATTTCCCCAATTCCCCTCCCACCCTCTGGAAATAGGGTGTGTATGCATCATGGAATCTGGAATCAGTCTTGGGATGGTCACCTGGTTTGACCCAGGCTGAATCCCATCTTTAACCCCTCTAACTCATGGCCATTTGAGTCAATTAGAAGATACCTCCCAACAAGGACTTATTACCAACCCCTACAAGGTTCCCCTTATATTGTTAAAATCTGCATTTCTCTGACCTCCATCTATTGCCCCTAGTTCTCCCACCTTGGGGCCAAGCATACCAAGCCTGATTACTCTTCCACATGACAACCTTCAAAAGATTTAAGATAACACACACACACACACACACACACACACACACACACACACACACACACAAATACTCTCTCTCTCTCTCTCTCTCTCTGCCTCTCCTACCCCCCTCTCATCTCTCTCCCTTTCTCTTCCTTCTCCTCAAGCTCTCATTTTCTTCCTCTCCTTTGATCTCTTCTCTTCCTCTCCCTCTCCATATCCTCAGTGTTTTCTTCTTCAGGCTAAACATCTTTGTAGGGTATGGTTTCATGTCTGCTCCTCATCCTGTTTGTCCTTTTCTGAACGTGCCCTGGCTTGTAAATGTCTCAGTTAAAACACAGAAACTTGAACTGGACAAGATACTTCAGACAGCTTCTGATGAGGAGAGAGTACTCTGGTGGTGCTTATTTATCACCATTTGTTCCCTTGGCTTCTATTAATGCATCCCAAGGTGGTCTTTTTGATGCTTTGTTGCCCACAGCACACTGCTGATTCTTATTGAACTGAAACTTATTGAAGTTCCTGGGTCTTTTCCATATGACCTACTTTCTAGTCATGTCTCTCCCCTTGCCCCATATTGGAGTAGTTGGCCTTTTTAGCCCAAATGTAGGATTGTATTAATCTCTTCTTAATGGTTGCAATCCACCTTTCCCCTTGGGGAGAATCTCCTTGGGCTTAACTTCTGTCAGCCAGTGAATGCATCAACTCTTCTTCCCATTTTCAGACCATCCATAAATCAGATGTGTGCATGTGACTTGCCAAAGGTCACATAACAAAGTATCTGAAATCAATTTTGGACTCAGATCATTCTGACTCTAGGCCCTATGCTCTATGTGCAATAACATCCACTAGCTGCTTCTATATTAAAGATTTTCTTCTACCTAGTTTAACCTAGATCCAGCTAGGTGGCATAGTGGATAGAATACTGAGCCTGGAGTCAGGAAAACCTGAGTTCAAATCCAGTCACAGATACTTGCTAGCTATGGGAACAGGGAGGTCACTTTACCATGTTTTCCTCCATTTCCTTAGTAAACTGAGAAAGTTTCATAAGGATCTTTTCTTCCTTTTAAAAAGTTTTTGAAAATTGTTCTTTTAATACTCTTTTCTAGAATTTTACCAGGAACTAATGCCATTCTTCTTGGTCTATAGTTTCAAGTATCTATCTTCTCCTTTTCTGAAAAGTGTGACATTTGCTTGTCTCCATTACTGTGGTAATTTTTCTATCATCCACAAAGGTCACTGATGATAGTTCGGGCAACTATCAATGGAAGTTATCTTCATACCCTAGGGTGAAGTTTTTCTGGGCAAGATCATGTGAAGGAAGGGTGGTGCTCATTTACCACTTCCTTATTATATTGAGTTTCAATTCCCTGTTACCTGCTTCTATTTCTGTATTTTCCAGTTGAAAGGTTGTTCTCTTTAGTAGAAAATACAAGTGAGGAGGAGTCAAGATGGCGGCACATAAGCAGCAAAAGTTCAGACCTCTGAATATCCTTCCTTACCGATCACAAACTGAATGCTCCTAGGGGACTGAAAATCAAACCTAACAACAAGACAGAGCCAAGGAACCCTCCTGCTGGACTCAATCCAAAAGGTACAACCCCCAAAAACTTGAATTCAAGAACACTTGGGTTTAAGGGGAAGGCAGAAGGAAGGTCCCAGGACCCCTCCCCCCCACCTAGAGCTCTAAGCCTCTAGCTGCAGCGGGAACCTCTGGGAGGGCAAAGGCGCTTGTCTGGAGGGTGTACCTTGCAGGCAGGGCTGTACCAGGCTCAGAGTGTCGAAGACAGGTGGTGGAGAAGGAGCTGGAGAAGGAGCTCAGAGTGGGCAGCCTGGTCACAAAGGCAGAGACCCTCCATATTCCTTCAACCTTCCAGGAGGTTTTGGCCTCAGAGCACATCCAACCCAACCCAGCTGAACTTAATCCCATTAAAAGTCTTCAGAGGTCAGGGAATCCCAAACTCCAATACCCCTCCCCCACAGACTGCTGGACTTTAATCCAATAAAAATCTTCCAGAGGACAGGGAAGCTCAAACTCCAATACCCCTCCCCCACAGACTGCACGGAGAGATCTTCAAAGCTCCAAGAGGGGAGACTGACAGAAAACCCCAAAACCAAAAAAAGAAAAAATGAGAGGAGTAAGAGCACAGACAAATACAGGGAGTAAAGAAAGGGTAAATATGAACAAACAACAGAAAAAGAAGAAAGAAATTAAAATAGACAGTTTCTATGCAGGCAATGAACAAAGAGCAAATGGAACGCAGGAGGAGGGATCATCAAATGATAAATCAGCAATCCCAGCAAATTGGATACAGGCTTTGGAAGAACTCAAAATGCAATTCAAAACACAATTAAGAGAGACTGAAGACAATTGGGAAAATAACTTAAAAACTAAGATAATTCATCTGGAAACAGAAAATAGTGTCTTGAAAGCCAAAATCAACCAGCTTGAAAATGAGGCAAAGGAGATGAAAGATGAGGCAAAGAATCAAGAATCATTTCCCAATGAAGAGATGTACATAGTTTAACCTTATTGTATGCCTTTGATTTCTCTTTCCAATTTACCCTTTTTATGATTCTCTTGAGTCTTGTATTTGAGAGTCAGATTTTTCTTTTAGCTCTGGTTTTCTCATCAGGAATATTTGAATGTTTTCCATTTCATTGTATACTTATTTTTCCCCCTGAAGGATTATGATCAGTTTTGCTGGGTGATTTTTGGTTGAAGTAATAGCTCCTTTGTTCTTTGGAATATCATATTTCATGCCTTCTGATTCTTTAATGTAGAAGCTGTTATTTTTGTGTTATCCTAACTATGGTTCCATGATATTTAAATTGTTTCTTTTTGGTTGTTTGCAAAATGTTCTCCTTGACTTGGGAATTTTAGAATTTGGCTGTAATATTGACTGCAATTGCTGGAGTTATACTTTTGGGGTTATCTTGAAGGAGGTGATCAGTGGATTATTTCAGTTTCTGTAGTTTTCTATGATAATTTCTTCAAAGATAATTTCTAAGTTCCTTTTATTGATCATGGCTTTTAGGAAGTCCAATAATTCTTATATGATCTCTCCTGAATTTATTTTCCAGGATAGTTGTTTTTCCAAGAGATATTTCATATTTCATCTATTTTTTCATTCTTTTGGCCCTTGTTTTATTGTTTCTTGATGTGTCATGGAGTTGTTAGTTTCCACTTGCCCAATTCTAATTTTTAAGACATGAGTTTCTTGATTGAGCTTTTATATCTCCTTTTCCATTTGGCCAATTCTACTTTGTAAATAATTTCTTTTCTTTTTCCTTTTTAGTGAACTTTTGTATTTTTTTTTTCCCACATGGGGCAGTTGTCTTTTAAGAAGTTCTTTCCTTTATTGCATTTTGTATACCTTTTTCTATTTGGCCAGTTCTTCTGTTTTGGAAGTTTTTCTCTTCGTTGGATTTTTGTGCCCCCTTTTACCAGTTGGCCTATCCTATTTTTTAAGAAATTACTTTCTTCATTTTTTTTGGCCTCCTTTACCAATCTGTTGACCCTTTTTCATGATTTTCCCTGCACCACTCATTTCTTTTCCCATTTTTTCTTCTACTTCATTCATTTGATTTTTAAAATCTTTTTTTTTTTATCTCCTCCATTAATTCTTTTTTGGCTTTAGAGCAATTCATATTTTTCTTGGAGGTTTGGGTGCAGTAGTGCTAACTTTATTATCATTTTATGAGTTTGACTTTTGATCTTCCCTGTAACCAAAATAACTTCCTATGTTGTGTTTCTTTTATTATTGTAGTCATTTGCTCACATTACAGCTTTTTCCTTTTATTTTAATTGAAAAAACCTGTAAAAGTTGAGATCTATAACTGTGGTGGGTGAAGGGAACAATGATCCAAGTTTCAGACTCTTTGTGCAGCTGTTGTCAAGCTGGCTCTGGGGATCTATCTACTTTTAGTTCTTCTAATGTGGTAAGAAGTATGTTTAATACTCTTCCAGCCTATGCTCTGGGATGTGAGTAACCACAAGCACTCTTTTACCTCTAGAAACAGTGTCCCCTAATCCCCTATGGCTGTTTCCAAGTGCTAGTGTGGTCCTGGTGCTTATCCTCAACCTCTTAACTGTGTCCCAAGACTGTAATCTGTTTTTGCATTTGGGCAATGTGACAAGGAGTCTTACACAGAGCCAGCAAAGGGATCACTTTAATCTCCTTATGAACAGTTGTCAATTCTCCCCCCATTCCCAATGTCTGTGTCTAAGAGCTTCAGGAGTCTTTGATGAGCTATTTCAGCTGTACCTAAATCTTGTGGCCCCAGTGGAGCTGCCTGCTGTGGTCTCAAAATGCCTGGTGAATTAAATCCCTAATGGTGGTCTTCTAAGTTGTTTTGGGCTGAAAAGTTTCTTCAACTTGTATTTTTGTGGGTTATATTGATCCAGAATTCACATAGGGTGTCATATTATAGTTTTTTTGGAGAGTAATTTGGTAGAGATCAGATGAGTCTGTGTGCCTTACTCTACCATCTTGGCTATGCCCTCTCTCTCTCTCTCTCTCTCTCTCTCTCTCTCTCTCTCTCTCTCTCTTCTCTCTCTCTCTACTCTCTCTCTCTCTCTCTCTCTTCTCTCTCTCTCTCTCTCCTCTCTCTCTCTCTCTCTCTCTCTCTCTCTCTCTCTCTCTCTCTCTCTCATAAGATAAGAGAAGAGGGATTTTTACATGGACAAGAGATCATTCCTTGAAGAGACCTGGCAAAGGAAGAGTGGGGAAAGGGAAAGAAAAAAAACTGAGAGTTCTAAGGAAGGAACAGAGGCTTGGAGAGCCTACTGACAACTCACTTCTGGCTTGGGGAAGGAGAGGATAAAGGTGGATCCCCAGAAACTAAGGAGAAAGCCTATTCCTTTGGAGATCTACTATTCTTTCTGAACCCTTGAATACCTCCAATCAAACTCTTTGTGACAGTAGTCTAAAGTCCTCAGTGGGACTGTGGATTGCGACTTTTTGAAGACAGCCATTCACAGATCCTTTCCAAGGATTTTCTCTTTCCTCCCTTACCTGTCCCTGGACTCGTATATTTAAGTTTTATTTAGCTTAAGAGTAGGGACTAACAGGCAGTTGGTAAGAAAGAGGGATCAAGATTCAGAAGCTTTGGACCCCTAGACTTTGGAGGGTCAATCTGCCAGAGGGGGTAATTGTAGGGCTTCCTTGTTTTACCACTTTCCCTACTTGATATCCTTGCTACCCCTTCCCTGACTGAACCCCAATAAATCACCTGATATTTAAGATTAAGTCTTGGCCAGCCTCTAACCAACTATAGTTAAGGGGATTGAAGATTTGGGAGGGTCACACTTTTCCCCAAAAAGGGGGTTGAACTTCTAGATCTCAGGGATTCAAGATCACCTGACCCAAGGAACTGACATCTCTCCTTGGCAGTGGAGTAATCCTAAGATCCTGAAGGGGACTGACAGTTGATGTCCCTGGGGGAAGTAGAGGCATAAGAAATCATCTTGACTCTCAAGGCTCCCTTGGAGGGGGGGCATCTTGTTATCTCACTAAGGCTTCCCTCTCCAGTCTCCTGTCCTCCATCTCCCAGAAAACGTTCTCTGGGGAGACATACTTCTCTTTCAAGGAGACAGGGTTTGGCTATCTCCCCTCAGAAAGGAAGGGAGAAGAAGAATCTCTTCACTCTCACTACCCCATTCCCTCTTTCCTCCATCATCATTATCCCTTCTCCTAATCCCTGCATTACACTATGTATGTATCATTTATCTATTCAATCTCTGTCTGTGTCTCTCTCTTTTTGTCTTTCTATCTCTACCTCTATATTTATCTCTATTGGTTCCCTCAATTTTTATTTAGATATAATATATCTGCCAAATATATCTAAGACTGTAATTCTTTCTTCTCACTGTAAAGTGTAGGGAGCACCTGGTATGTAAACTTTATCAACGTAGAAGGGCAAGTCATCTGTAAATATAGATTTATACGGTGGACTATGGGGCTCTGGAAAGTGATTTGTCCATGGTCCCACAAATAGTATCTGTTAGAAGTAGGATTCCAACCCAGGACCTTTTGATGATTAAAGTAAGTCCTTTGTCTGTTATGCCAAACTGCCTCTCTGGTACCCCTTTTTAGAACTACTGGTAGGAGCTGTTGTTTTCTTGATCTCAGACTGACTGCATTGTATTGTGGTAGCAGGAAGGAGGAGGGTCCAGTGTGAGAGAAAGGAATGAGAGGTAAAGTGAAAAAGGTAAGATCGTGGCTAGAATGCAAGGGGAAGAGTTCCAGAGAGAATGCAAAGAGGAAAGGAGAGGAGTTAAGTTGAAACTGAAAGAATGTTCCTGGGTCTCTCTTGGAATTCTGAGAGAGGGACTGCTGGGGGGGAGGAGTTAGCTGGAAGCCCTGAGGGGCAGTTTGGAGATCAGTGAGAGAGTTCACAGCTTGTGGACTTTGATCTCCCCTCCATCTTGCTTGGGATTCTCTGTGTACTCCTGTGTGTGCTTCCTGAGATATTCCTGGCAGCCAGTTCTTGATCTAGTTTAATTCTACCTGTGTGACTTTGAGAAAGAAAGCCAGCTTGTCTTGAGTTGAACCGTTCACTGGACCTCCACAGGCACCATTCCCGCATCCTTGGTGATTAGGGCCATTTTGGTTCACCAACCCTGATCCAGCCAACTTGATCTGTTACCTTTACCAACACCGTTTGGAGACGTGGTAGCCTAGGAAAGCTGGGAGAGGGATAGTTGGGGGGACGTAGTTCAGTCAGGAAGGTTGGAAGGCAAAGGAATGAGACTTGTGAGTCTCTTAGTTTTTGTTAGCCTGGGGGCCTCCTTGGCCCTCCACCCTCACCCAGTCACTGCTGTTTTATTCCCTTAGACATGCTGTTAACAAATATACATCAGTCAGACTGCATTCCTGAGAGCTCCAGGCCTGAGGGTCGCCATCTTGCCTTCTGAGCCCGAGAGGAATAGAAACGCAGACCTCTGATTTCATGGAGGGACAAAACCTGGTTATTTCAGCGTGTTAGCATGGATGTTTCCTTTTGCTCTGAGAGTCCAATGCACTTGGTAAAGCCTGATACATCTATAGTGTTCAGTCAAGGATCTGGATAGTAGAGGGATATCCAGTGTAACAAATTCCAACCATCTGTCTGAATTGAAAGACTATGACAGCTGGCTTTTAGGATTCCAAAATGCTTT